>NW_019385979.1:40933-120429 GCF_000671375.1 Centruroides sculpturatus | reverse complement strand
TACCAATAAATAAATGTAAAGGAATGAGTAATTTGTAAGAAATTCCACACAAATGTCAGCCATCTTGGCACCTATGATAAAGCCTTACATTAATAATTACTCTTAAAATGATTTCATAAAGTATTTATTTATATTGAATTTATTTTTTCCTAGTAGAATTGAACGACTTGTGTTGAGTTATTCGCGTAACACAACGAATGTATCGAGCGTCACGTGGGAAGAACAACGTTCAATAAAACATTCACCGAACGAGAAAAACCATTCACGTGTTACCCCGTTACTACACCATAACTCGCGATTAAGAGTCTTGGACGGAAACACCCGCGTATAAGAATACAACGGGGACGAATACGGTAATCGAAACTGCATTACTTATGCACCAAAACGTTTATTCGTGTGTGTCTTCGGCATTTAACTTAATGTAGATAAAATGCTGCTATGGGATAAGAATGATATGGCGTCGTCTTTAGTGGAAAAATATATACATCTTGTGTGGAATCTGGGGAGTCGTATGAGCTTACCAAGGCACACTTGGGAATTAAAGTAACTTCTCTGCATTAAGAAGTGGCATACAGTGATTGTAAAAGTGAGCGCTGGCAATCGTGGATGAAGTCATTAGTTACAATAAATATTTTAGACTTAGTTTGATGGTACAATCAAGGGGTATAATGTTAACTAAATGTCAACGAGCTGAGTGGCTCTTGAGGCCCAAGCATATTTGAATTAAGGGGATCCACGTATAGTGTCGACTTCAGACATTTTTCTTCGAAGGAAGTTTTTTGGAGGAAATTTTCTTATAAAAGATTGTTTTGGGATTCCTGCCGGTGGGGACCCAAGGCAATTGCTCTTTTTGCCACTGAATAAGCTATTAATTATGATAGAAAAAGTTACCATTGATAAAATTGCATTGTTATAAGAGCAGCATTTCTGTTTTAATAAGCAGCTTAATGCTTATCTAACGTAATTTTTTTATTTTTTTGGCACAACAAGGTTCTTAACGTATGACTTTTATACTTAAACAATGCTTATATAATGAGCAGCGTGTCATTCTTAATCTGCATTCGCCATTGAATATATTTAATACGTGACCAGACGTTCATTTCTCAGATTTCTTATACTTTTGGCAAACACACGGAGCTAGAAGCACGATGCACAATGCAAAATACACCAGTCAATTCGAGACATTTGTTAACTTTTTGAATGGTTAATGAGTCGAGTAGCTTCTTGCATTGTTCGTTGTTCGTGATCGTACTTAATATGGATAGGTTACACAATATATTTTCTCCAAATTTTTTATCTTTAAATTCATTTCAGACATAAAAGAATGTCGATAAAAACGTAGCTTATCAGCTTTACTTAAGTACAGTCAAACCTCGATAAGACGTCACCCCGGTAAAGCGCCAACGAGTAGCTTACTGTGGACAAATATTTCCCCCGGATATTAAATATCAAATCCTTAAGTGTGTGAATTACTATATACAGTCAAACCTCGATATTACGCCTCAAAACCGACACTAAATCGACTGCAGCGCTAAACTGGGACTCTCAAAAGATGAGAATTATATATAATAATGATGTTTGCAAAGCAAAAACTATACACTTATATTAAAAAAATATATTTAAATCCGACGTAAAAACAAATAATTTTCTTAATAAATGGTGTCTATATCATATTTTCCACATAAAAAAAATAAACTTTTGGGCCTTTCTTTATCGAAAAAATCGGTGCTGTCGTAATTAAAACGGAATATAATAATATAAAATAAATGTTTTTATTAATAAGAATAAAATATTTCCTTAAACATTCATTTAAGATGATAACGGATATAGAGAATAATAACATTAAGAATATTAGGTCAACCTATAACGTAATAACTCCCGGAGACACAAAAGGTCAAGAGACATTTTGCAATTTGAAGTCAAAGGTTAAAAGGAAAAAATGAAATTTGACGGCATCATATCCGGTTGGTAAGCAATATATAATAACTATAATATATTATAAATGAAGATTAACTAAACACCTAATGATTTACTAATTGTATACAACAATAAAGTCAGCTGGAAACATGCAAATTGATATCTCCTACAAAAATTCGATCTAACTAACACGACAATTAATGATTCATTCATTTAGCCTGTAGCTTAAATACGGGACAATGGTAAAATGTGTGAAATTCTCCTCTTTAACAATAATGTGTATTTAAAAAAATAAGGTATAAAAGCATGAATTTTAGACATTTCTTTAAAAATCCACGCAAAGAAATTGTTTTTGTAAGATGGCTAAGGCGTTTTGCATCATTTACATATTGAAAGGCGATCGATTGGTGGTTCCCGGAGCACGAAATTTCGGAGGTGAGACACCGTAGTGAAAACTTCATCTACAAATGGGATATTTTAATAGCATTTTCAGTATTTTATGGTCAGACTAAGAAGCCTGGAAAGAAAGGTCAAGGCCGCCTAGATGTGTTTTAATCTCAGTTCCGGTAAGAGTGTTGGTATAGTGTAGTTTCTACCGATTAAAGAATTGTCTGTTTTCATTTACAGATAATAATTGACCATAATCGAGTTTAGTAATCCATTTACACCTTTTTAACACTGTAAAAAACGAATTAATAATTAAACTCGAAGAGTTATATCGGGGTAACTTTAATATGTAATCTATATTCTTTTATTGGTAAATTAAGGAATAAAAAGTAAAGTCAAGAAGCTGTGTATTTCATAGAATTGCAAGGAACTATGGAAATGATTCTACGCATCGTAAAATATTTACAACATCTTAATTTTTCATCGTGCAAAACTGCCGTGCAACGATTTGAAGTGAGTTACTTGACAACTGGCACCAACGCCCGTTGCGAAGGACGGCCATAATTATTCGATAAAAATGATAGATAGGATAGAAAAAGAAAAGAATTTCGAGAATTACATCAAGTATCACAAAGAACTGAAATAAATTCAATAACACTATGCATCGTAGCATCAGTCAACTGTATCTTAGCACGTTTTTGCATTGTATTGTAAGCCAATGGTACTCTTATCAAACTTCTTTATTTCATATAACAAAGGCTACGTTTACACTTCAAAATATGTAACAATTACTCTAAAATCTTTATATACGAATAAAAAACTGTATTCATTTTATTTTAATTAATAAAAAACTTATTTTACTGAATAATCCTTAAATGAAAAAATACGATTAACCACCGTCGAGAATGTATATATTTTTATAATGATTGTTTAGTTTATATTGTAGTATATAAGAGACCCTTCCCTTTTATCAAATAATAATAAATTTAAATAGCCACGTTAAGCATTTTTAAGGCCTCAGCCTAATTTCTTTAGACGTATTATTACAGATATAAAAATAGCCAGCAAGAGAGATCTCTAAGGACTTTATCCTTTAAATGATTTAAATTTTCAATCAATTTAAAGAAAACTGCATCATATTTTCATACAAATTATGAATTTTCAGAAATATTTCTTACACTTTTGTACATTCATTTCAGACTGAATCACTCATTCTTATTTAGACTTAAGACTCACCATGCCTATCACCTTTATATAAATGAGGTAAGTTATTCTTGACGGGAGTCACACTGAGTGACTCCACAGGGGAGCGAGAAACTAAGAATATTTACTGTTTCAANAGCTTACCTCTGCAGGCTTTACGATGAGTGATGGGTTTGGAGGTGTCTCGGTAGAAGCCTTCTTTGCAGTAGTGACAATACCTGCCCGCGGTATTGTGTCGGCACCCCAGACACACGCCTCCACTGGTCCTCCCCGATAGCTTGTACAACTCCATGTTGAAGCGGCACCTCCGGGCGTGCAGGTTGCAGTCGCAGGCTGTGAGAAAACAAGGCCGTTAGTAACGATCCCCTCCGACGTAAATGGCTAAAAAGAGGACCAAGGAAAGAGATCCCGGATTAGGGGATTACCGAGGAATTTATGTCGGGATTATCACGGCCGGCCCCGAGCATTTTACATTATAAATAGACGAAAATGGTAGTTTTGGAAGTCGACAACTACAGGACTCGTGCGGTTGCATTCGAAAAGTTTTAAATATCTTCCCGACTGTTTGTTTCTCGGTAAAATGGATTACGGTTTATTTTAAAAAAGAAAAATATTAAATGTCATAGCACGTGACGATTCCCGAAGGGTAGAATATATTTTTGTCATCCCTTCGAAGAAGTAATCAAAAAACGGCTAAAGAACGGGAATGATCATTAGACTCGTTGATTCAAGTTTCCCACAAGACGTATAAAGATTGACAGTTTCGAGCATTAACGCAACAGTGCAACACGATCTATTTTCATACGAGTTGAAAGACACAAATACGTCAAAAAACTAAAATCTGCAAGGGATTCCCATTTTTCTCTTTTAACTCTCGACCGGAAAGAACATCGTCTCCAGGTGTTCCTCTTTAGCCGTGTTTACACTATAAATTTGTACAACATAAATATGGAGACAGGCAGCATTTGTTTAGAAATACTTCCGGAGCCGGCAGCGGCCAACGAAGCCATATCCATCGTTTAGAAATTTCTATTAAGAGCGAGTCGTTGGTCGTCCATCGTCGGACTCTCAAAACCGTCGAAAGACGAACGGAATCGATTGCGACCGGACCCTAGTGGGACTCTCCATCCCTCGTCGCGGTGGTAAAGCGAGGGGGAAGGGGTGGCAGGTGGTGAAACCAAATTTGGTTTCCGAGAGACACGCGAGGAAATGGCAAAAGCGATTGTAATTCAAGCGAAACCGGTGGAGGTTGGCAGAAGTTCGGGCGACTATAAATAGTATATACATGTGTCGCCAACACGTGCACAAATCTGTCCCCGTGTAACGAGGGGCCGAGACACGACGACACTCAATCGTCGACTGCGTCTGCCATGACAAATGCATCGATCGGTACCCCGCCCGAGGCGGGCCAAGAGGAGGAGCCAAGCATCGAATACGAGCCCACTATCATCATTGGCTCGGATAAAAGAAGAGGGTACTCTACTTTTCGCAGTTGGACATCTTCCGGAGCAAACACGGAATCGATACCACACATTTAAAGAAAAGAAAAAAACCGGTTATCTCTCCGATCCTTTGTTCGACATTAAATTTAGACGGGTCATCAAAAATGCTATTTATCACCGCAGAGGAGTCGATTGTGTCTGGAAAAAGGGAGCCAGGCCGTCTGCCATCTCCCTCAGACGCAAAAAAAGTTCGTCTATCGTCGATCACGTGACGGGGAGCTCATTAGGATTATCAGTAGGATCCGGCCCGACGGGTCCCGCTCCTCTCGCGCCCGTCGGTGGTGCGCTGCCAAGAAATGCCGCCGTTTATAGATGTTGGCAAGCAGACGAGGGCAGCAGATGCTCTCGGCTTTCGTCTTTTGCCTGACATGTTTGCTCGTCGTCGAACGGATCCCCGTCCATTGATTAACGAGCACAGACCGACCGAATTAGAATTCCACAAACGGAAGGACAAATAATAATAATAAGGGGGGACCGTATTATTAAACCGTAAATCGATTGACAAACTGTCCTTTGTGACGTCCACAAAATCCGATTTCGTCAAACGGTTCTCGGATCCGATTTGTCACGTTTCTTTCTGGAAAGAAAATTCTCACGACGTCCGTTCTCGGGTTAGAATGGGTGTTCACCGGGGGGAAACCCAAGCCGTATATAAAAAGAAGCTGGTGTCTATGTCATAGCCGAAGGGAAATAGATGTGGAAGCGATAGGGGATCGATGTCTATTGTCTGTCGTCCGTTTTAAAAACGCGTCCGGCTTTTATCACTAATCTGATGTCTTCGACATCTGATAAGAATTACATACTGGTCGACGACGACCTCCGTCGTCAAAGGTCTCTGGCCTCCCCTTTCTTCTATCCAATTAGACTTTTCACACGACGTACCCGACGCACTCGACCCGTGCGTATCGAGCACTCCAATGGTTATCGGAACCACTCGACATCCGTCCGTTGCACTAATGAGAAACCCATTAATGGAAAGTAAATTCCACTTCACCGTGTTTAAAACCCAGAGATAAAGACAAAATGAGAATTTGACTACGTACGAAGCGACACTGATTAACGAGTTTCTTCGTTCTTTTTTAGACAGAAAAGAATCTCTTCTCTGTATACAAAATCGTATTAATCTTACGTTATTTTACGTGAATATATACAGTACTTGGAGATGACTCCAGGCCATAATTAACATGAGCAATAAATAAATTTTCTCATCGGAATGCAATCTACTTGTTATCGGATGTAATACAGAATTAAGCAATGTAAATTAAATACTTTAATTCTTCTTGGTTTTTCCGGAGCAACTCGCATCCTTCTTTTTTAAACAGAAAAAAAGAATATTAATTTAATTACACTCTATAAATAAAAACTCGCATCTAATTACGATTAATAATTGAATAAAAGTTTGTTATCGCGCATTTAATTTATGTTAATCTTACAGAACGGGCTTAAAGTATGGAGAGGATAATTGGTCCTTCGTGTTTGGCATTTCCATTCCGGATAACCTACACTTAGCAACCTTGTATTAAAAATGTCCGTTCCGGATCGAGCAGAGTTTAAAAGGCCGTATACATTATTAATATATTTGCTATTATACGAAACTATCTCCCACGTTCTAGTTTGAGAACCGTTGCACTAGACTAAACAGTGAAAATGGGTGGAAAGAAAATTTACGAGGCCGATAAGAACAGAAGAGATGCCACACCTGCCGTATCATAAGTCGCATTTGTCACGTAAATCGATAAGAGGAGGCAAGTGGTTTGATAATATATCCGGAGGACCGGGAGGTGGGGATGGCAATTCGATTGGGTTCGATCGGATCGATTTCGGGGGTTCCTCGCAACATCGTAAGACGTGGGATTGGACTAGCGCGGTCTTTAATATAGGAGGGGGACGTCGAAAAATAGCTGCCAGAAGTGTCGATCCCCGCAGGGACGCAGTCGTATATCCTAACAGATTAGTGCGCTCATAAAACGGCCCAGAATAGGAGCACGGCCACGTTTTATGGCACGAATATTCTAGTTGCGCAGGTGTGTCCACCTTCCATCCGTTTAACGAGGGGAATAAATTTTCGAAATTTCTCCGACCATCCCGATTCTTCCGACTGGTCGGGTGATAACCGATTTTCTGTCCGATGATCGACCGATCAGCTGAGTCGTCCCCGTTCCTTATAGATTTCGAAAATGCCGGGAGAATATAATCATTTTTTTTCCCGCTATTCCGTGTGCCATCGCGGTATTCCCGGCGCTCGAGTTTCCCTCCTCCAAGAATAGAAATGTCATAACGACAACAACATTCCCGAGGCATGTTAGCCGCTGGCTCGGATAAATAGCGGGTTAAGTGCTTCTTATCGAAATCTATCTGCCCAATCTTTTGGCTCCGCGCCCGGTCAGGTTGTTAACGCGTCGGTAAAGACTCCGACCGATTTAATGAGGGATGACAAACCGTAAACCCGCCGTCTCCGGGTCGGGCTATCGTTTGCCTTAACGGCGATTTTAAATTACTTATCCCACGGCGGACGACGAAATTAATAGTTCCTTACAAGAGATCCCGTCGAATTGCCCGTCCCGGTAATCCTATATGGCAAATCCGGGAGAAACGTGCATCGGGGCGACGTGCCCAATAATTAAGTTACTAGAAAGATTTTTACTCGGCTCTGCTGTAAAAATCTCAAGAAGAAAGGCCAATAGAAAACTCTTTTACAAAATTGTATATTCGTGAGACCGTAATGTTTTAGCGTTGGCCCAAATTCACCGGCGAAAAAAATTCGGGATACTTCTTTGCACCTTCGTGCTCGTTGCCTTGGATTAGAATATAAAATACGGCCCAAAATAAAATACTTGTAGAGATATTTAGCCATGCGTTGGATCCGTCGAATCGATTAGATCGGAGGACCAAAGTGCCATAGATCAAAATGTCTGGATGGATGCATTCGCTCTCTCTATATATACGCTTAAAATTGATAAGATTCCGTTCTATATTAACTTCGACCTTTCCGTAAGACGTCTGACATTTTGGCCACCCCGCGTGACGGCAACGCCTGCCGAATTCGGCATAACTAATGGCGCAGCTCGCCGTCTCCCTCGGGCGTCGTGACGCTGGAGGTTAGTCGACCCGTCCCGACAAGGAACTTAACCGAGAAATTTGGCGCCTGACGGGACCGCCTCGTCCAGGCGTATGATTTATAATAAATTCTGTGCGGCCTAACGCGCCTCTTTAGTAAAGATGTCAAGTACCTACGTCATTCGATATTCTTTCGACGGAAACGAATTAGAATGGAATGGACGTGGTACTACGCGCAGCTTCTCTTAAATTACTCCCAGAGTAGATCGCAGATCCGGCTGGCCATCAAGATTCTCTTCGGGATTATTACTCTCTCACCCAGTAGAGTCCATTGACACGGCATCCTACAGTAAGGGCGGAGCTCTCTTTATCGAATTTTAAACCGTACTGGCCATCTTACCGGTGGTTTTCTGCCCGAATTTGAATACAAACCGCGTGGACTACCTTGGAAAATAGGAGTCCGAGGGACTCGTGTCGGAAAAAGCTTTCTGCAATTAGAATCCGGTTGAAATCTGCAAAAGTTGAATTATTAGAAAATTACTGGTATCTTTAAGCGCTTCTCGACTGGCAAATTGCCGTTCTACAGCCCGTCATTATCTCGGGACCTCTCAATCGGAATGAAGGTGCCACGAGACCTCCCCTCCATTACCCGCTTCCATAGTTCTGTCAGAAAAGGTCGTGCACTGTTCTGCCAGAAAGGGACCGGATTAATTACCGGAGCGCCATCTGCCTCCTTCGCTTTTGACGGTGGGGCCCGGGGTGACGGGGAGCCAACCCGTTTGTTAGATGCGCGTGGCAGGTGGTCCGCGGCAAATAGAGGACGATTGTGTGGGGAGAAGTGGCCTAATGATCGATTAGAAGCTTGTAAGCGGCAGAGAGTCGTAATAAAGGGGATAATTACACATTCGACGTGTAGGAACGCCCCCCTCTAATAAAAACTGACCGAGTAATGGAGCCGAAAACGGATTCACAAACCGAGTGTTTTTTACTTGGCATTCCCGTCTTTTCTCTACCAAACTAATCAGTTATTTAAATCGATCGGCAGATTACAAGATCTACTCAATAACCCGAATTTACACTAATAAGATTCTTCGATATTCGTAAGACGAATCCTCCGATTAGTTCTTAAGTTTCTCATCGCTCGTGTTTAAGACATGAAGACCTTCGAATCTTTGTAAAAACCTAAAAATCTCTAAAGTATGAAGAAGAAAACACCATTTTGTTTAAAAGAAATAAGTCTATTTTCCGGGTATACAAAATTTTGACATTATATTGACAGTGGAAAAAATTTTCAACGCAGCTGTTGGTTTGTGTTACAGCAGTTTAATCTTTGAAAGAAACGTCAGTAGATAAATCTCTCCCGCTGTCGGATTACTCTTTTAAATGTCGGCAATCACCTTCTTAACAAATTTATTCACACGAAAGGAGCCCCGTCTAATTATGTCAAGCATGCGATTCGGGCATCTTTATTACCTCCGGGATCGGCTTATGCACGAAGGATCAGTTTAATCGCGGTATTCGAATGGCATACTAAGTCCAGGTCAGAGAAGACACTAGAAGAAACGTCTTTCGATTTAATTAATGATCTTTCGCACAGGTGGAAAACAAGAGAATACGTTCGTCATATAATGTTAAAATATTGCATAGAAGAAGTTTTAAGAGGAGACTTAAAGTATTGGAAGGTAATTTTAAGAGAAACGTTCTTACCTACACATTCGTGAGCCTGATGAGAGGTAGCTCTGGCCCAAGGACGGTCGAAGTGGAACTGCTTGCACTTTTCACAGTCCCGTCCGGCGGTGTTGTGTCTGCATTCGCAGGCCAAGGTTCCGTCCCCGTCGGCCACGCATCTGGAAGCGTGCCCGTTGCATTTGCACCTTCCCCCGATGGCCAGATCCGAGGCACTATAGAAATTAGCATCTTGCAGAGAAGCGTTGTCCGTCTTGGAGCCTTGCAAGACGATTTTGACGTCGGTCACCGTCACCCAGTCCTGAAGAACCGGGCTGTTGTCGAAATCGTAGGCCGACGGTCTACCTTCCAAGGTGCTGAAAGCCAACCTTTCGCCTCTGAGACGACGGGCCGAGGGCCAGTCGGAACATAATACTTCTTGTTCGTTGGCTTTGGTAATGGGCACCCTGGGCTGCTTCCTAAACACCTGGCGGCATCGACTGGAGTAAAACTGAAAAGGATGCCAAGTCCTGCCGTAATCCATGCTTTTGTATATGGCTAAAGACTCCGGAGTTCGATGACAGAACTGTAGACTGATGTAGGTGACCTCGTACTTCTTGCCCAAACTCAGGGTGAGAGTGACGTTGTGCGCGCCCAGTTCGGACATCCAGCAGGTGACGTTGTTGGGATTGTTGAGATCCGTCAAGAAGGACGCGGGATATTTCTGCTGGCCGGAGGTCGAGTCGCAGACGGAACACTCTCCTTCGGAATGGCAATAGCGAGCGGGAGGGCTGCCGCATTGGCTAGTGGACTGCACGCGTCGACCGAAGGCTGCATTGACAAAATCCGGTATGCAAGGTTGCGGTTGGCCCAGTTGCGTATAGCAAGAATCGGGTGTGACCAACTGACCCCTGAAAATGCCGAGATAGCCCGCCCGGCACCGAACCACCGTCACTACCAACAGACAGACACGCAGCCAGGACATGTCTGGCCGTTACTCCATGCTGCACTGGCCCGATCGATGCTTCCTCGCACAGGAACAGCCGCACGTGTTCTGCACCCAGAACGTCAGTCGAGCGCTGTCTGGGCGGCGATACAACCTCGTCTGCCTGCGACGCCGCTGACAACTCGTCTGTTGGCAATTTGTACAAAGATTGACCTCGACCCGTCTCTCTCCTTCTTTATCAACAGCGCCGATTGGTATGCACAAAGTGGCCGCCAAGGCGGTTGCGCGGCACCACTTCCCCCTCGGACCAACCGTCTTCACCTATGGCGGGACCAGGTGTGGCCCGGCGAGGTGTACGAGACTCGTTTAATGCAGACGCTGCGATTAATTATGTCTATCGACGCCCGCGGCCACGCGTTCCTTCAACGTGGCGCCGAGCAGGATGGGGTTCTCGGAAGATGGGATGCTGGTCGCCAACGGGTGCAGTCCTATTCCGTAATTACCTTTAATTAAGAGCGCACTGGCCTGGGCAAAAAACGCTCTCCACTCCGTTTATTTACGTACCGATCCGGAGAGGCGGATAAACATCCGGGCCGTAACACATGGCAGAACACTTTTAACTCCCAACTGCTTCCCGTCCGCCGACGAAACTGGGCGGGGTCTGCCTTCGTCGCCGTAGCGGCATCCCAGTGAAACCAGTGTCTCCATCCAGTCACACCACACACGTGCATCCTTACGTGCCTGTCCCCGGGGAATTTCCACTTCTGTGTGCTGCCAAAATTATAATTATTAAATAATAGTAAGTACCGTTTCTATATGAAATGTAAATCGTCACTTTCGTAACCTTTCCGCGAACCGGTAGCAATAGCCCCGCTTTATCTAATTAGCATATTTCGTAGAGATGCTCGTAGCCGGTGACTTAATTATTTTCCTTGCTCCTTCCGTTTGTCAGACTAGTGCCATCTGACGGTATAAAAACAAAATTCGCCTAACTTTTAAATACTGGAGGAGCGGTGCGAATAAAACTAGTTAACACATTAATTGACAGTTAATATCAATACTTTTTATTATCCTTTCGTTATTGCATTTTCTCCTATTGGAAAAATTTTAAGGCGGTCGTGTTCCAGCAACTTTCCCATCTCTGGTCCCTCCGGCGGAGATTATCACGGAATGTTTCCAGTCTGGAATGATTTCTAGGATTTTTCAGTAAATCCTGGAAAAAAACGGACACTTTATTAAAATAACGCAAACAAAATAAATATTCTGTAATTTCTTCCCGCTAGAATAAATAATATTCTTGTATATTACAAGAATTTCTTTCGTTTTATTAGTTAAAATCGTGGTTTAAGTTCTTAAATTGAATGCATCGGAGTTTTCCCCCTCCTAGAAACTGATACTAGCGGGGTTGCGGGTAGCAATTATGCCTCTCCTGGCAAATTTTGATGATGGTGAACCTATCTCTTCTTTACTCCGGGAGGAGTGGGTCCTTGATATGTTCCTGTCCCCCTTTGCCACTGGCTATGGACTCTATTAAATGATATCAAATAATTATGCCAGAAACAAACACAAATACAAATTTATATTCTTCTAAGAGCTAGAATTTAAAGTCTAAGAGAAACACACATTAATTTAATGTCCAACATTCCTCCAAACCAGCCAATATAATAAATATTCATAAATTTCTATATTTGGGTACTTCGGATTAGGAATATTTGACATATTAGATGAATGAGTTTTTCTCTTATTTTCATTGGTTTTGTTTTTTTTAATTCTAACACTTGGAAGAATATAAATTCTCAAAAAGTCAANAAATTTTAACTATTTATCCAAACTAATTATCCAAAATTTCTCATAAAATATTATACAGAAGAAATCTATCTAACTTTTGCTTTCTCACTAATAATATATAAATAGAATCTAGTCATAATAGAATTCGGGGTGTCATCTCCAGTGGCATAACTATGCTCCAAAGAAACCAGTGCAGAGGACTTTTGATCCCTAGATCTTTGGAGATCCCTAGATCTCCAAAGATCTAGGGATCCCACATTACTTGAATATTTATAAAATTTATATTATCATCAAATAAAGCCCAACAGATATTAATTCAACTTAATTTCTAAGTTTAGTTTTTATTATTTAATTTGCTTCAGAATCTCTTACATTCTACTTTTAAAGTTTAAAACAAAAAAAATGAAAATGGAATGTAAAAATATTATTAAATTAAAATTACATAGAATTCTAGTGAATTTTAGCTGAAATATTACATCACTGTATATTTAAAGATACTTGGAAGATGTCAGATTTTTATTATTATTTATAAACAAATACATTATTATTAAAAACCAATAAATACTTATAGAAATATGAAAACAAGCTATTTTTTTATGTTCAAAATCCACTGTTTGCTGTATTGATAGATTCTTCAACACACAACATAATAGTTATAATTGAGTGGTTTTTAATTTGGATATAGTTATTAACTCATCGGACCAGTAAGAAGCAGTCAAACAGGAACTACTGTGCAAATATAAATTCTTAAAAAAGTGTCAAATACTTTCATTAACAAGTTTTACAAAAAGTCATATAATATTAAATATTTAATGAAATAATCAATTAGAAAGCAAGCTAGCAAATATATACTGTACAGTACATGGAAGTACATGTAAACTATAAAGTAATTTTCTTTTGTGAAAACATGTCATAAAAAGATGACAACATTAAAATCAATAGATGATGATGAACAAACGTTCTATATTTAAAACAGAATTTGCATCTAAATTATGCAGAAAACCAAATAATTTTATTAGAGTATGAGTGTAATGACATAATTGGTATGATGTTGGCCTTGGACTGGATTAAATGATAGAAAACTTCTTAACCTTTCCAATGCTGCTCCAGGTTAATCAATCCTACTGTTAAATAGGTAACTTAGGAGTGACAAAAAAAAATTAAAATTTAAAAAAATGAGAGATAAAAATAAAGTAATAAAAAAACTAATTGGCATTTTGCCATCAACAAAAGCCCTAAATCTTCCTTACATAATATTCTGTCACTAGGTCTTAGAGACTACTATTTCTGTGTTTGATATTTTTTTAATATAATTACTTTTGTTTTAATTATAAATATACCGATTCCATTTTTAATGGGGAAAAATTCTAATTATGAACAATATCCAAATAATTTATTATTATTTTTTCTTTACTGCAATTTAATTTGAGAGATCATTTCATTATTTTAATCGTTTAAAACTATCAAACTTAACTTAATTGGCAAACAGAAAACTGAATGGACAAGGAATCTGATTTATTGATATAACATTAATAGAATCAGATATCTTTTTAGATGTTTTTTAGATATAAGTTGAATGCAAAAAAACAAATACCGTGCTCTTCTTTTTCGTAGAAGTCTTACTTATCACTTTATAAACGTTTTTGGAAATCTTCTTGGAGGAATGTGGAGAAAAACAAATCAAACAAGATTTCTGCTTTAAAAAAGTTACAGTTTTTGTTTTTGCTTTTGAACTAAGATGTTTTTAACTGTCATATCATAATAAATATACTAAAATTATCATTAAAATTGTGATTTATAACAACATAAGAAAAGATCCACATTATCAGATACACTATTGATTATTTGATGATTCTATTTTTATTAATTTCTTCATTGTTCATTTATGGATTATTTCATTTGAAAGTGTAAATGCCAAAAGATTCAAGTGCCAAAAATTCTATTTTTATACATTATTCATATTTCAATTCTATGCATCATTGTTAATATTCTGAAAAATGTTATGCTTAATTTAATGTATGTCAACGTGTCGCAGAATTTATCAAAAGTTGTAAATACATAAATAATTATCCAAGATATATTTTAACAAATCTATTATATACACTTGTAAAGATAAAAAGATTTTAAAGATATTTATTTGAATAACTATAGTTTGGCATTTAATAATTCTGAATTATTCCAGTAAAATTAAATAAGAGAAATAAAAATAAAAGAGTGATAATATTCAGAAATCATTAAATCAGAAGGGCGAGAATTGAATTTCTAGGAAAATAAAACAATTTTTATTTGATGGAAAGTATCGGCATTACCAACTCAATTTTTTGTGTGATCAAATAACATGTAATGAATATTAATATTAAAGAAAAAAACAATTAAATTTTAAAAATCAATTGATTTATAATTAAAAAATAAGAAAAACAAGAAAATGAAAAGTGAAACAATAAGCAATTTTACTATAAAGTGTCTTAAATATCCAAAAATAATCACTGCAAATAACTTTATCATAAATGAAATAATGAAGAGATTTTGACAAACATCTAAGCATTACATTTTTATGTACAGTACGTCTATATGATTATATCAAAAGGTAGTGAAGATCTTAAGCATTGTATTGTTGAGGCAGTATTCCTGAAGTGGAAAATGCTTTTCCAGTTTAGAAAGTATTCAATTAGATTAATCATAATGAATAATGGATAACACAAAAAAATAAAAACAAATTAGTCTAACACATTTAATCTTGTAAGAGTATTATTGTAAAAAATCTATTAGTTTTTTCAATTATAAACTTACTTTTTACTATATTCATTTTAGAATATTATTTAATCTCTACTGCAGAATTTTATTTTTGTCATTTAGATCTGTCAAATTCAAATTTTTCATTATGAAATTAATAGTTTTAACTAATTAAAGCAACTTTTTATTCCTAAAATTAAAATCATTAATTTTTTTTAGCTACAGTTTAAATTATACAGAGGATAATGATTATAGAATTATTGTCAATAGACTTGGCACATTACCGCTTCTAAAACTAGCAAGACAAAAATATATTTGTGGTACCTCAGTGTCATAATATCTAGCTATTTACAGTTCAGTCAGTAAAGCCTTCAACAGTATGAAATCCAAACTTATTAAAAAAAATAAAGATAATTTTCATTAACTCAATTCACCTTCCTACAGAACTGTAGATTTTGTTTATGCAGAATTATTCCAAAATTTTATAATAATATAAATATTATACAAAATGTTATCTACTTTGATATTATACAAAATGTTATCTACTTTGATGAGATAAAAATTGTCAATTTTACTATAAATTAAAAGAGCAAAATTATCACAGCAGTGAAGACAGCAATTGTACAGATTTAAATTCTCTAGACAAATATTTATGAAATTATTTGACAATTAGTATAGAAAGACATGGTCATAAATCTCATTTTTTAAAACAGAATTTGAATTTACCAAAACTGGGCTTCATACACCAGTTTCAAGAAACATTAGGAAGATATCTACTTGTAATTTGCTTTTACATTCCAAAAATATATAGCATTGATAGAATCACAATGAGTTTTCTTATAGAATTCTATGTTTTCACATGATTATTATGTATACAAATCACTTTTTTCACAGAGCACATTTAATACACAAATATATACATGTATACATGTATATAGGGGATGCAAGAATTTTTTGATTTTCAAAGGGAGATCTGCATAACTCTAGTTTGGGAACCATTGTATAACTAGGATTAATCAGATCATTGTTGGAAGACATTTCTTCTAAAAGTTACAACACAATTAATTAGTTCATCAGGCTAATATGATTTTTTATTTTGATTTGTTAACATGGTAGTCTTTTAAAATTATTGATGTTAACAATTTTATGTTAAAATGAAATAAAAAGGAATGAAACTGCTGAAATAAGCAAAGAAAGGAAAAAGTGAAAATGTAAATGCTTAGAGATATTTATATTGTAAAGTGAAAAACTTTTCAGTCAACAGTAACAAATATATTTCAATTAAAAATTTATTAAAAAACTTATTTATGAAATTATCATCTTTCAAATTCAAGAGACGATTGATAAGAGAGATGATATATGGAAGAGAAATCACACTTAACCGATGTTAATAACATGTATTTATTAAAAATTGCAAGTACTTTCAAAAACATACAGCCTTCTTCATTTGGCAAAAATCTTTGCCTGATGAGGAAGGATTCTCTCCCATATATAATTCCTGGCGTGAAGAGAATACAGTGGTACCTCAGGATACGAAATTAATCCGTTCCGAAACTGAGGTCGTATCATGAAAATGTCGTAAGGTGAATCATTTTTTCCCATACGATTACATGTAAAACCAAATAATTCGTTCCAACACGAAAAACACACTCAAATTAAAGCTAAGTAGTACATTAAAAAAATAATAACTGCAGTAAGGAAAACACTGAAAAATGCGTTTTGTAGTTGTAAATGCATAAATAACCATAATAGAATAATAATTGATTAAAAAAATGTAGTTTTATTTGCACTTTACTTTTGAGGATAGACGACGGTGGAGGTGTAAACCGGTGGTGGAGGAGAGGGAGAAGGGAAATGATACTAAAACTTAACTTACATAACATAATGTGACAATAACTTAAAAAATAACTTAGAAAAGATTAAAAAAATTAGTGTTGTTTTATATTTTTTTGTTTTAATTTTTATTTACTGCTTTTTGCTTTTTTTCCTTCACCTCCACCTGCACTTTCACTGGATAGAGGTCGCTTGGTAAAGAAGTTTGGCTTTGCCTACTTTTTAAAATTTTTCTAAAATGACTTAGGCAAATGTCGTTACTCCGAGCAGCAATACAGCCAAACCTTTTCGGGATATTTCTTTTTAATAAAATCAGTCACTTTCTGATAATACCTCAAGATTTCCTTTATCGAGCGAGATCCTTCCACGACGAAGCAAAGACCAATGAACAGAAGTGAATAAAAAATGGCGCTGCGAACTAATGTAACGTCGTATGATGAATTTTTGTTCGTATCGTGGAGCAAAAATATGTTCGAATTTCGTGTCGTATCCTGAAAATTTCGTATGCTGGGGCGTTCGTATCCTGAGGTACCACTGTATTGTTTTTGCCTAATATATGAAAAATTTTAAAAAGAAAAATTTTATTTAATTGGCTTGTGACAGCAAACTCATAAATGGATAATTCAAAGAAGAAATACTCATCTCTCAATTCAATGAATTTCATTCAACCAATCAGTTTTTTTAATTTATTAATTTCTTTTATTCAAACTGATGTTAAGACAGGATACTTTCCAATTCAAGATTGGTTTGTTTATATCAAATTATATTGACATTGTTATTTTAAGTGTAGCAGTTTTTCTGATCTGAATATACTACTAATCTGCAATAACTGTGCTATAAAAAGTTGTAAAAAATTTTAATTTTGTAACATATATAATAGTTACCAATGAATAAAATTATTAATTATAAAGCATTGAATATATACTAATATTTATCTAAAATACTACTATTAATGTTTAAATTATTGCAGCATTAGCAAGCTGCAATGCATACTTATCTTTGACCTCAACTATAACAATGCAAGCTGAAATAACAGCTAAACAAAATTATCAGATTATGTTAATTGGTTCATAATAATAGGCAATGCAATTTTCTAATATAATACAATGTCACTTCACACCAAAGTTTATTATATGATTATAACACTTACATAACACTTACTAAACAATGGTTTCTATGAATTAGTCAACAAAATACAATATATATAAACCACTTGGTTAACCTTCACACTTTTTCTGGGAAATTATAAAAAAAAAAAAATCAAATAAATATGAATTTTTCTTCTCTGAAAAACAACGCTGATAAATCTAGCCTTAGTTTATTTAGAACTGGTCTATTCCTTGATTTAGTAATTAATTTGTTGTTAAATCACGGATAATTATTTCATAGATATTTTCTTTATCTTATTGAGAAGACTCTAAAACAATTCATTTAATATCTGTATAAATCCAATTATATAACAACAGTTGACTAATTAAATATTGTACATAAGAAATTTAATAATAAGAGGAAAGATTTGGAGGAGATTCTTCTTCATTTGGAATAAAATAGAATTATTTATTTCAGATTTCATTAATGCATTATATATGTAAAATTTTAAGTTATGTGTAAAATGTGTTCAAAAAGTTTCAGGAATGGGTCAAAAAAACAAAACATAGTAAGATATAAAGAAATGTATTTAATATTTTTCAAAATAATTACTCAGCTTCAGTACATTCTCTCCAGTTAGTTCTTCAATTCAGAAAACATTTAGAAAAATACTTGAGATGAAAAATTTCCTTTGATTTGTCTCTACGAGTTCTATTGAATTTGAATAAAGAATAAAATTGTTAGAAGTTAGATTGAGGAAATAGGATGTTGTGGAAAACTAGCACTTCCATATTTTGACAGATAAATAATAATTGTGATGGCTGTATTTTCTGGCACTTTTATGATAGAGTATCCATTTTTTTCTGTTGACATTTTTCAAGGTCGTACAGGTGAACTGCTTTGCATAATTACCACAAAATGTTAAGATAAACATATTGATTAAAAATCTCACCAACAAAGACAATGTTAAACTTTTTGGTCCAGCCCAACATGAGTCAGTATCATTTTCATTGAGATTGATTTTGCTGGACTGTAAGAAAATGAAGAACAAATTTTTCCAGTGCACATCTCAGCTTATAATCTTGTTTTATGATGGCACTACACATTCCAACAGACATCTTCACCTGTTCTGCAGTCTCTCAAATAGTTGCTATTCCAGGTTTTACTTAAATAACCTTTCTTTTCAAACTAGATTTTTTAAAGTAACACTTTTCTTTGTCATTTAATCTAGCTGTAATAATTAAAGGGACCTACCAGTATTTTCTCTGGGCTCTAAAAATGATTAACCATATTTAGGGAAAGGCAATGTTTTTATATGAAAGTTATTAAAAGATACAAATTTTATGAACTGAATAATAATCTACAGTTTTCATTTAATGTTAAATTGAACATAACAAACTTTTTAGTCACTCTTTGTTTTTTTGCAAAAAAAACAATTATTAATGATTTCTTTTATTTAGTTATCATTATAGTTTCTTAGCTTCCTTTCTCGAAAGATCAGTTTCATTCTGTATTGCATTAGTTGTTTCTAGCATAACCTGAGCTATTCTCACTTCTAATAAATCACTTTTATTCAAAGCTTTCTTCAAAAGTCTCATTCAAAAGCTTGACAGTTTTCCTTTTCTTTTCATGTTCAGTTTTTTTTTTCTTCCAGTACACCTCCAACTTCTGAATGTCTCTTTTCTACTTACACAATTCTTGCAACTGTTCCTTCTCTTCATGGTCATTCTCTCAATTCTCTCCTCCCTTTTCTGTTTTCTTTTATGTTCCTCTTCCAAACAGGCATTGTAGTTGAAATGAGCACTGTGAACAAGAGTCAAAAGCTCTTTTGTTATGGGAACTGCAGGTATTCAGTTAATTCCTCACCTATTGCATGTTCAAGATATAGACGATTGTTAAATAACTGCTATCTATTGAACACAATATAAAATAATATATTAACTTAGCATACGTATCATATGATATACAAGCTTTTGAAAGAAAATGTAGGCCACCCAGTTGCATAGTATTTACCAGAAGGAAGACAGTAAACAACATGTCAGAAGTTAGGGGAGAAAAAATTTTCTGTCCATTGCCTCAGAAACAAGCATTTGCCAAAAGGAGGAAAAAAATCATGCAGGAAATGACCTTCACAGTGATTTGTGCACTCATATCAGTCATTAAAATGAAAAAGAATAAAGAAGTAATAAAAAAGCAAATGCCATAAATTTTATAGTTTGCATGAGAGAAAAAATAACTTCTTAACAGATAAAGTGATAAAATTCAGAATTTAGTAACTTTGTAGTTGAAGAAGTTACCAAATACAAACCTTGCTATTCCATCTGCAGTAATTATTGATCAAATTTTTTAACATTTTTTGTTATTTCTTGAGGTTTTCTACTATGTTGATCACTAGTTATAGCAATTTTTCCAGTTTGAATCATTTATGCCATGTATAACATCTTGATTTTGATAGAGCATATTCTCTGAAAGCTTATTATATCATGGTGTACATTTCTATCATATTTTTCTCCAATTTAATGCAATATTTATTGCATATTCTCTGTTGTTCTAAATCTATGACAAATTTTGCAGAAGTTTTGCTATTTGATTCTTTTGTTTTTATAGGGCAATAAGAACTATTGCATAAGTGCTCTAATATGGTTCTACGATTATTGTCATGTGTAAATTACAAAAATAATGTTTGCTATTTTTTTCATTTTACATATCCATTCCTAGAACTTTCTGAACATTTTGTAGATAAACATTAATCATCAGCTATTAACAATGCTTTTAGCATTGATGTTGACACTTTAAATTTTATCATCTTCTAAAGCATTCAGAAATACTGTATATTTACATAGTATTTCTGAATATAATTATTATTTATGTATCATTTATAAGTTCATTAAAAGCATAATGTAAAGTTTCAGAATTTATTATGAAAGAAAAAATCCCATGTATCTTTGAATATATATTGTTATAATTTGAAATCTGAATATATTAACAGAAATAAACATATACAAATCTGCTGTCTTCATAAATTTTTTATTGGGCCGCAATTTGAAAAAATTGTAGACCTATAAATTTCCACTGTAATCCGTCTTTCCATCCATCTGTCTTTCCTTAATCTCAAGAACAGAGTTAGATGAAAGACAAGGCCAGATATGGAAACCTTAGAAGCAGGAAACCCCAATTAACTATATATGAACTTCTGATGCAAACCAGAAGTCACATTATTTCAATTCAAAAATTTTCCCCTGAAAGGAGTTAGTTAGATGACTGGCATGACTATTGCTAATGGAAAAGTATGACATACAGGGACAAAACACTACTAATTTGAGGTAGAGAGCATATATTTTAAATTAAATAAATTAAAATTACAATTAAAAATTGTAGCTTGGCATTGTGACGATGTCACAATAAATAATTGCTCGTTGCAATATAAGGAATTTTTTAATGAAAATATTAATACTTGTCTGAAGTCATTATAATCTATATCAATGAGTTCTGTTGTTGGTTATTTTATTGTAGGTGCATATTTCATTTAGAATGTTGTTAAAGTTTCATATTAAAACAGGTTTAAATCCAAAACTTTTCTTAACTGTTTTGAATAAAACATCTAAATTAATATATTGAAATACATTTTATTTTAAGTACAATAATAACTATTGAAATTACAAAAGCCATCATCATTAACAAAATCATTAACAAATTCAGAATTACTCTAAGATAATAAAAGTGTATATACGAATAAAGCTCTAAATTTTAAAAATATTTTTATTTTCAGATCTATTCTATCAGTTTGAAATTTGAATTTGAAAAACCTCAAGCTGAAAGTTTCAATCAAAATTGATAATTTACTAAAAAACATCAATCGTGGCTGACAGTATTTACATTAAAATATATAAATAAAAATAGAATTGTATTTATATATTTTAATTGATAATTTTAAATATGTTATAATAATGCTTCTAAACATCTCTAATTTAAAGCTTAATCTTTGTCCATATCTCATAATTTTATATATGTGACCTTTCTAATTAGTATGCTTTTATATTCATATAATTGTTTTAAGTTGTTGTTATAACTAATTTTTCATCTAAGACTAGTTAATTCATTTTAAATATTTAATTTTTATTACTAACAATCTTATTATAAGCATAAGAAAGGAATTTAACTGATACACAGATTCAAAATATCAAATAAGTATACAAAATTTTAAATATCATTATACCAGTGTTGATTGATTAATTATGTCTCCATTTTTAAAATTAATTTAGGAAGAAATAGAATAATATGACCAGTTTTAAAAAGCTATAAAAATAATTTATTTTAATCATAAATTTTCATTTTTTAACATAATCAAAATTTAGAGATCTCTTAAGAGCTGTTACAGAAAATTCCATAGAAAGAGCCTGTACTTGTGAAGCAGGAAATGAAGTCATTTGCCTGACACTTTCTATATACAGTTAAAAACATTTCCATTTTTGTGCTTTTTATATAAAAAAATAAACTAAAATAATTAAAAATACAAAAATATATTCAATTTTTAAATTACAAATCAATTTGGGGCCAACATGTATTATTTTTAAGTATACAAAATTTGCAAATTTAAACTTTCAGAAAATGACTTCAAATTTTGTAGTGCTTACAGAGGAAAATTAATTTTAAAACATTTAGCTAAATTATCAGAAATTGTTACAACATTTCATCAAAATTTATGTAACAATCCAATGCTATTTGCATAAATATATGTATAGATTAGCTATTTCTAATAAATGTCTTCAGTGTTAGTAATGAAATACATTGTAAAAATAATATATTTTATTTTCTTTCTTATATATTATTTTTGAAATCAAGAATTTAAAAATAAAACTATAAAAAATTTTTTAAAACATTTCAGAATGATGCATTTATGAAATTAAATATATTATACAATGGTACCTCTATATTCATAATATTCAATATTTGTCACATTTTGATTACTTTCCCCCCACTCCATATTTGTCAGTATTTTCTGTATTTGTCATCATTCCCAACACTAGCAGTAACACTGCAATTGCACACCCACACTGATCAGCTAACCATGTTAGCTTTATGTTGCCAATTTAGCTAATTTTTTGCTAGATTTAGTGGATTTATGAACAATCTAGCTATGCAAATTACCTAAATTATAAAGGCCTAGCTATTTTTATAATGCTATCTAACTATAAAAAAATCAAACAATTTTAATGGAAACAATATGATTTGAAAATTTTTATTAAAATGTTTAGCTACTGGTATTAATTTGAATTTTGAGTTGTCAACACTATGTCAGCTTGCTGTAGTTAGTCAGTCTGCTCTGTGCAATCCTGGTGTGTGTTCTAGGTTTTTCATGTTGATTATTTCAAAAACTCAAGTTCCAATGGCTCCAACAAAGTGCACGGAAGATAAACAGCAAAAAAAGGAAAGCTGTTAGAACAACAATAGAGATAAAAAAGTTATTGCTAAGTCTGAAAATGGACAAAGTAGAGAGGTTGCAGCCGAAGTTTCCATCTCTAAAATGCGAACATCAAACATTGAGCGTCACCATCTTGTAAGCCTAGAAATTTGATAATGGCGTTTGGAACATCCAGAATTATTCCAATAGCATTCCAAACACCATTGTCAAACTTCTAGGCTTACAAGATGGCGGCACTCAACATTCATGTTTTAGAGATGAAAACTTCAGCCACAACCTCTATAGTGTTTCCAACTGAGCCAAAGAATTTAATATGGTGAGATCATAATTGGAATTACCTAATGTTTTAATTGATGGTATGTCTTTTTCTAAACAATAATAACCTTACTCTTCTTCCCCTTCTACCATCCCCTTCTACCACTATACTGTATTTATTTAGTACAATAACGATAAAGTTTTACAAACAACAAAATTTTTATTGTTGTATCTTTTTTTAGGATTGGAACAGATTAATTGAACATCAGTTATTTATTATGAGAAAAAATTTTGTATATTCATCATTTTCCATATTCGTTAGATCCTTAGAACAAATTAATTAATGATGAATATACAGGTTCCACTGTATATATGCAATATTTGCATATTGCATATATATATTTACAGTGTTTTTGCACTCTATTTTATACACTGTAAATATTGCATATACAATATTTACATATTTCTGAATCATCAGCTCAGGACAACTCTTGTTGCTCAAAAAAATTAAAGAAAAATTGCTCGTAAAATTTTGACAAATTAAATGATGATAAATAAATATAAACAATACACAATATTGCTCAATTTATATCTGTTATATAAGAAATGAATGATCTTTTCCTTCATTAGTTTTTATAACTCTAAAAATTTAGTTGTAGAAAAATATTTCTTTGATAGATTTAAACATACAATATTAAACAAAAAGAAAACCGTCATCACAATGACAAAACACATGACTGACAAATTCCTATCTTATTTCAGTGGCTCCCGTTGTCAGATGTTAAAAATGAATTCATATACATTATTTTGAAAAGTTTTATTTAAGAATTGATGTCTATAAATTGACAATATTGTCACTATCATTTCATTTGTAAATCCTTTATAAATGTGCCATAAAAAGAAATTTATTGATCTAAATCAATACATATAATAATTCTTTATTCTCCAAATAAATTTTCTTAAAGTTATAAGTATTATACAAAGAGGATGCTCATTCGTTNCGAAGATAAAGAAAAAGATTAATGCTGTTCTCAATACTAACTTTAGCAAATTGATATAAACTAATCAGGTTACGCTTGTTTTACCACAAAAATTATTATATTTTCTATCAGCACATTTGTTACATTTTTACATTTAAAAAAATTTTAATGCAAAAAAATCCTACAGAAAAAATTCTTCAAAATTTTTGTTAACAGAGTATTCTGTAACAAATCACAACTGTCAAAGCAATGTATATTTACAGAAATATTTTAAAATTATAATTTCTCAATTTTATAATATAATTAATCAATCAATTTGACTATCTTAAATAAACAGCATAATATTTTAAAAAAATTAATATTGGTCTATTACAGGGATTGCCAAAGTGGTCTATATTGACCCCTAGGGTCAATATAACATTATTGGGGGAGTCGATGAAAAAACAAATTTTGAACCGAATATTGCTAATCTTGCTAAGATTTATCAAGCTTATCTGTCTTATTGATTGTCAGTTACAAAAATTATTATTAACATATGTACAATAAATGTAAAAAATGTAAAATTAAAAGATATATATTAAAATAGTAAGAGCTTTTTTTTTGCTTGTAACACAAACTTTTTGATGGGGGTCGATGTGAGGTTTTGAAAAGTTGTAGGGGGTCGACAATCAAAAAAGTTTGGCAACCCCTGATCTATTATGACTATAATCTATTAACTGGACTTATTATACTGTGGATGAAATTAGAAAGATTGATTAATCTCTTGGTTCAAAAGGAATAAATGTTTATTTGCAAGTGTATACAAAATTTTCTTGTATTTCAAACTTTTTTGTCCCTAATTGGCAGACGTTTTATAAGTTATATATTTAAGTAGAATATCTTTTTCACTGCTCATAATAGGTGAATTTTCAGATTTTAAGATGGAAAAAGATTTTTTTAATAAAAAAATAGCACTCTTTTTTTCATCATATTTTAAAAGCTCAAGTAACATTTATCATAATATATACAACAGTCAATTTTTAAACAAAATTATAGAGTGGTAAACTATAATAATTTTCTTCACTTGTTGGTTTATCCATGTTTTTTATTTTCTGTGCATTCTATTTTCTCTACATTCTCTCCATCATTAGCTTGAATCATTGGAAGTATACTGTAATAGCAATTTTTCATTTAATTGTGAATTGTACAAATCACTATGATTATTTTTGGTTATTATTAATGCTGTTCTCATTATTAATGTAGTCGATCATGCTGTGGCTTTTGACCTTGCGCTAGTTAACACCTACTTTGAGAAGAAAGCGAATCAACTGGTTACATACATGAGTAGAGGTAAATCCAGCCAGATTGATTTTTTATTGTGCCATAGGAGACATCTGAGAGAAGTGAGAAACAGTAAGATGTTAAAGAAGGTGTTAAGTAAGCTAAGTAACTAAGTAAGGTGTTAAGATATTAGCAGAGAAGAAGTGGAAAGTGTTCTTAAGAAAATGAAGATGGGGAAAGCAGTAGGCACTGATCGGATTCCAGTTGAGGCTTGGAGAGATTTGGATAAGGAGGGAATTGATATCCTCTGGGACTTTATGAAGAAACTCTGGCAGCAGGAGAAGATCCCAGGTGAATGGAGGAAGAGCATTCTTGTGCCAATCTTTAAAGGTAAAGGGAATGTACAGAATTGCGGAAATTACAGAGGTATAAAGATATTGTCCCATATTATGAAGATTTGGAAAAAAATTGTAAAAAGAATGATTAGACAGGAATCTGAGATTGGAAAAGAACAGTTTGGCTTTTTGCCGGAAAGGAGTATGACTGATGCTATCTTTGCTCTAAAACAGCTGATAGAAACATCAGCTGTTTTAGAGCTGATGTTTCCATCAGCTGTTTTAGAGCACAGGGAAATGCAGGAAGAGTTGCACATAGTGTTCATAGATCTACAAAAGGTATATGATAGGGTACCAAGGCAAGAGATATGGAGACATTTGAAAGAAAAGAATGTTCCAGAAAAAATATGTTAGGCTCATCAAGGAAAAATATGAGGGAGCAGAGACCCAAGTTAAGAGTAGTGAGGTCACTACAGAAGGGTTCTTCGTTAATGTTGGTTTGCATCAGGGATTTAGCCCTTATTTGTTTGACCTGATATGGATGTGATGGTGTGAGACGTAAAGTGTGAGGCTCCATGGAGTATGCTGTTTGTGGATGATATTGTGCTGTGTGAACTTTCCCAAACCAAGGCTGAGAAGAAACTGGAAGAATGGAGGAAAATTTTGGAAGAAAGGGGCATGAAGATTAGCAGAACTAAAACAGCTTATATGACTCTGAATGGTAGGATGAGTGTAATATTAAAAACCAAAATGTGTGTAATATTAAAATCCAAAATGAGTGTAATATTAAAATCCAAAAACTCAGAACAAAAGGGAGTGTGCCGCTCCCTTTTGTTCCGAGTTTTAAATATCTTGGGACATTTCTCGAGATGGGAGGAGAATTGAACTCAGAGGTGCAGCATAGAATTCAATGTGGATAGATGAACTGGAGGAAGCTGAGTGATGTGTTATGCAACAAGAAAGTTAGCTACAATCTGAAAAGGAAAATTGTATAAATCAGTTGTTAGACCTGCAATGTTATATGGAGCTGAGACATGGACAATAACAAGACGCCAAGAAAGATGGAGGTGGCAGAAATGAGAATGTTGTGATGGATGTGTGGAGTGTCAAGGAAGGACAGAATAAGGAATGGTTTTATTAGAGGTTCTGTTAAGGTGGGCCCCTTGAGCAAAAAAGATGCAAGAATGTAGGTTGAGATGGTTTAGCCATGTAGAGTGAAGAAGTGACAATTATGTTGGAAAGAAGATTGGAAAATTGGTAGTAAAAGAAAAGAGGAAAAGAAAGACCAAAGATGTGTTGGAAAGATAAGGTGGAAGAAGACTTGAACCAGATGGGACTTAAGAGAGAAGCAGCTCTTGCTGCTTCTCTCTTAAGTCCCATCTGGTTCAAGAAAGAGCTGCTTTCTTAAGAGCTGCAAGAGCTGCAAAGAGCTGGTTCAGCAAGAGCTGCTTCTCTCTTAAGGAAGAAATGGAAAAAACGTATTAGAGAAGGAAATGCCGAACCCATATAAACATGGGAAAAGGCGAAGATAAAGAAAAAGATTAATGCTGTTCTCAATACTAACTTTAGCAAATTGATATAAACTAATCAGGTTACGCTTGTTTTACCACAAAAATTATTATATTTTCTATCAGCACATTTGTTACATTTTTACATTTAAAAAAATTTTAATGCAAAAAAATCCTACAGAAAAAATTCTTCAAAATTTTTGTTAACAGAGTATTCTGTAACAAATCACAACTATCAAAGCAATGTATATTTACAGAAATATTTTAAAATTATAATTTCTCAATTTTATAATATAATTAATCAATCAATTTGACTATCTTAAATAAACAGCATAATATTTTAAAAAAATTAATATTGGTCTATTACAGGGATTGCCAAAGTGGTCTATATTGACCCCTAGGGTCAATATAACATTATTGGGGGAGTCGATGAAAAAACAAATTTTGAACCGAATATTGCTAATCTTGCTAAGATTTATCAAGCTTATCTGTCTTATTGATTGTCAGTTACAAAAATTATTATTAACATATGTACAATAAATGTAAAAAATGTAAAATTAAAAGATATATATTAAAATAGTAAGAGCTTTTTTTTTGCTTGTAACACAAACTTTTTGATGGGGGTCGATGTGAGGTTTTGAAAAGTTGTAGGGGGTCGACAATCAAAAAAGTTTGGCAACCCCTGATCTATTATGACTATAATCTATTAACTGGACTTATTATACTGTGGATGAAATTAGAAAGATTGATTAATCTCTTGGTTCAAAAGGAATAAATGTTTATTTGCAAGTGTATACAAAATTTTCTTGTATTTCAAACTTTTTTGTCCCTAATTGGCAGACGTTTTATAAGTTATATATTTAAGTAGAATATCTTTTTCACTGCTCATAATAGGTGAATTTTCAGATTTTAAGATGGAAAAAGATTTTTTTAATAAAAAAATAGCACTCTTTTTTTCATCATATTTTAAAAGCTCAAGTAACATTTATCATAATATATACAACAGTCAATTTTTAAACAAAATTATAGAGTGGTAAACTATAATAATTTTCTTCTAAATAATCCATTATTATTCAATAATTTGGATATTTAAATAATTTTATTTTTGTAATTAATTTATTAATTTTATAATTATTTTATAACATGTTTATGAATTCACTTTATATTATATTTATTATTAATCATACCTGAAGTTGAGAAGCTAATTCTTTGGCATCTTTGAACATTAGTCCATTTTCTCCAACTTTCACTAATTCATCTAGGCTGTAAAACAAATGTTTAAACTTAAAAATGAATTTTATTATTAAAAATAGAAATTATTTTAATTAATGTTCAAAGACATAATAAAATATACTAATTATATGTTCTGTCTGATTTGTCTGATAATCATTTACAATTATTATGAAGAGTATAAGCATGATATTTTGGATTTGAAAAGAAAAACTATATCTATATTATCTATTTTATCTATAAAATTATCTATTATCTATATTATCTATAAAATTATCTATGCTATATTAATGGTTATAATTAGAACCCTGCATACAATGATAAATTGATATGAATTTAAAAAATTCCAACAAAATATTATATTGATTATATTACTATTTAAACTATATAAATAAATAATTTTTCAGATATTTTTAAAATAATATTGATGTAGAATGTATTTTTTAAAAATCTGATATTTTTTAAAATTCTATCATTTTATATGGTATGCTTATCTATTGATTATCTTGTTGTAATTATCATTAACTAACATCTTGTGAACTAGCAATATAAGTACTGTAATTCTTATCATTTGACACTAGAATAAAAAGTTTGTCAGGTATGGTTATTTACATTCATTAGTCTAATGAACCTAAATAAGATAATAGTTTGTAATGCACATGTTAGTATCACTACAGATAGATGTTTCCCAAGAGGTCAATGATTGGAAAGTTTTAATCTGTGAACAACCCAGGGTTGAGACATTTTATATTTATATTCTATAACATTTACTGTTAGTGTTATAAAGTCATGAATAGTAAGACATGATTGTACAAGGTTCTTTGTGTCAAAGGAATAAAAAGTTTTTGGATTGAATCAATTTACTTAATTTTATATAGAAATAACTATACATAAAAACTAAAGATCAAAAGAAGCTAAACTGCTATTTCATATAACATTCTACCTGTTTTAATTTCTTATTATTTGACAGAAACATAATATATAAATTACACAAATTTCTGTTTACTAATATTCATGAAAGATTTTCTTATGAATACATATGTTTCATAGAATTTTTAAAAGATTTATTATGACAAATATACTTTGCATTCAAAAAATAAATTCTGATTAAATAATAATATTAATAGTCAATAACTTACAGATAATTTTGAAATTTAAGTTTGTTTAATTTACAATTTATTTTCAACAGATTATTTTATTTTTGCTGTTAACATAATCTTAATCAAAGAAAATCTTTTCTATAAAGAAAATGTATCCATATTATGGCAAAATTCTATGTTAATCAGAATTTCAGAAGTTATTATCAATTTAAGAAACATTTCCAATGAAAAATACACAAAAGTCACATAAAAAATAAAACACCTTAATTTGTTGCTGGGAAAATATATAATTGAAAACAAACGTTTTCAGCCTGATTAACACAAAAATCTTTAAAAATAAATGTATTAAGTAATAGTTAAGCTACTAAAAATAATTTACAAATAAAAAACAGGAAAATATGTACATTTTATTTTAGTGAGAAAGTTCATTATAAATTCTTATGATAAAAATAAACTTATTGAAATCATTTACCACTTATAGCTAACAGCACAAACAGGTAATTCACATCCAAACATATCAACAATCTTCATTGGAAGATCTAAACCACTTGATGAGATATGTAAACACACACCCAGATCTGCACTTCCTGAAACAGTTTTAACTTAATTAATTACTTAAATTGAAAATAATTATTCAATTTATTTTATTTAGACTACCTAGCAATTTTGGATAATCCTCAGCTGCCAACCATGGTGTTATAATAACAATATGCTGAAAATTCATTTTGGTAATTAGACTTAAAAATTGAAATTGAAGAGGACCCTTGCCTGAAAATGAAACAAATTTTTAAATGCTTTTCTATGTATTAAGCTCTATAAATAAAAAAATTTCAAAATACCTGTCACAATACACACAATGTTTGGTAAACTGTTACTTTTAACTGCAGCAGTCTCATATTCTATATCATATATATAAATTAATTAAGTAATATTGTTACTTTATATTCTGTGATCTTAAAATAAATTTATCATAAAATATCATACTTCAACAAACAAAAAGCTTTAAAACAAAGTTTTATTTAGTAGTGTAATTAATAGTGTAAATTCCTTAAGATTTGATGTTAATTTATTACTTTAACAAATAAAATTACATAACAATGATATAAATCAAAGTAAATTTAGATGTATGGAGAAAACAACTGAAACTTCCCTTCTAGACATATATATATATATAAAAATAAAAATAATGAGATTTGATCAAAAACCTGACACAATCAAAAGCTTGACAAGTCAAAATCCCACTACCAGAATCAAAATGTGATCATAATCAAAAGCCTAATATTGTCATGTTCCTAAGTATTCTTCAACCAAAGAAAACTTTTATAAATAAATTTTTGCAGATCTCAAGGAACTTCCTATTGACAGTTTTGTAGAATTTAAACAAAAAAGAGCATAAAAGAAATTTAATTCAACAAATGTTTAATAGATGATATAATAGTATGTGCCAAACAAATAAATTTTGCTTTACAATAATTAATTATACAGTATTATATATTAAAGTAATGTATTATTATGTATTTATATATGAGTCTATTTCTGTACATCTGTAGCTTTATGCTATCACATTTTATTGATGAGATGTGCTTTTCTATATCAACAACATTCAAATTCCTTAGAACAATCCATAAAATTTTAACAGTTAATTGATTAACTATTAATTTTATAATAATTTTTAAATTTCAATTCACTTATATTCAAGAAAATAAATTGTTTCCAAGCTATAATCATCTTAAAATTGACTAGTTTCATCTTTTCATTTCTTCTCCCATCAATAAATAAAATTAATTAAAAATAAATGTTTTTTTAATTTGAAACTATTGCAATTTTAATATAAAATATTTTGTTTTATAATTTTGTTAATTAATAAAATTTTTTCACAGTGGTCTGACACTGGCTCATTACAGAAACAGAAACAGAAATTTGTTTGCATGAATTTTGATAACTGACGATTTTATAGCATGTCAAATTTTCATCTGATAAGATTTGATTTGTCAGGTTTTTGATTCAGTTGGGATTTGGATTGTTAATTTGATTCTGTTGGAATTTTGACCCATTGAGTTTTTGATTCCATCATGATTTTGACTTGTCACACTTTTGATTCTGTCAGAACTTTGACCTGTTGGCTTTTGATCATGTTATGATTTTGAAAATCAAGATTTTTATTGTTGGAATTTTGAACTGGATCCAAAAATAAAAGCTAAAGTGATAAATCTATCAATATTCTTTCACACCAGTGGTGTGTGGTGACATTTGATGATAGGGAAGCTGCATTTTCCATAAAAATTATAAACAAATATTGGAAATGACAAAAATAAACGGTTTATCTATTTTAATTCTAAAATAGATACATTGACATGAAAGAAAGATATAAGAACTTGTTTATGAAAGTAATCACACAATACATATTTATATTTTAGAAAATACAAAGGAAGCTGTACTTCCACAACTTCCATAAACTGCATGCCACTATTTCACACATGTCTCTACTACCTTATCTAATAGCAAATTTATTAAAATCAAGTTCATTTTGGTCATGTTGATAAACATAATATAGAGAAAATATATTTGAAAAGTATCAATTGACATATTCATTTGATTCTAACAAAATTTTTTTGTACAAATTTTAAGTTTTCAATCTTTTATTGCGTTGTATACAACTTTATGTGAAATAAATAAATCTGTATTTCAAATAGATTAAGATTCAAAATTTTAAGCAATTATTTTTAAATATTTCTTTTTAATAACAGAGAGAGAGAGAGAGAGAAAGGGAAGAATTTTCAGAAATCAAGAATTTCCCATATAGTTATGTTTTAAAATTTAAGTTTGTAATACTCATATATAATAAATTAATTAACTTTTTTCAATATACTAGATATAAACAGATTAATACTATTAAAACTAGAAACACATAAAAATTGAATACCAGAAAATTAATTAATTAATAAAAGATAATAAAATTTGTTATAAAAATAAACATGAACTAAATTTTTATTCAATAATTTGCCATATTTATACATATTTTTACTTTCGTGGCTATTATGAATATAATACAGGAAAGTATTGGAATTGTGTCAGAATTGATCCTCTAGGCATTTTTCAATATTTTGAGACTCCCTAAACCCAAAAAAGTACAGGAAAAAATTCGTGTGTGTGTGTGTTTTGGTATCTAGTTCTAGTTTGTTTAATATTTCAAAATGAGGTAAAAATTCAGAAATGAAATTTGGCATAGTAACTTGTATATAAGGGACATTGAAGCTATTAAATTTCGGTAGTTAAAGTTTGAGTGGTGGGGAGATAGAGGGAAGTCATCATATCTCAAATGAGGTCAGATTTTATGAAAATTTTAATCATCATTAGCATTTATATTTTTTAAAAACTCAGCTATATCATCAAATTAAGGCTTTTACCTTTTTATTATAATTAATAAAAAAAAAGTTATTTTTTAAATAAAATCTCATAACAGTCAGAAAAGTTATGCAACTTGTTGCTGGATTTTTTAAATATTAATGTTTGAACATTTTTAAAATCAATATTTTTAAAGGATTTTTTTAATAAGCATTAAGTAAAAGGATTCAGAAATAAAATAATACCTTGTAGTGCTTCTAGAAGAATACCAAAATCTTCATCTTCTGTAATTATAATAAATATTAAATAATTAATTAAAGCAAAAAGATCAAATATTTAAATCTGTTTTACCTGTCCAACTTGTACTACTGACAATAAGTGCTGGCCTATTAGATTTTTCATTCACAGTTCCATCAATAATTTCTGTAAAATTAGTTTGTTCATTTGTTGTAGCAATTCCCCTAATAAAAAATGCCATTAAATTAATATATTTTAAATTATTTAATCTGCTGAAAATGATAATATACAGAAGAAAATTAAACTTTTTTTATAGATCCATTTGTATTATTTGTAACTGATCAAATTTTGGTAAAAAAGTTTCTGTTTTTAATCAGATGTCTCAGTAATGATTTGCTCAGAATAATCAAAATTCTTTACAATGTGAACTATCAATCTAATTAAATCAACACATACTTAAAAGGGAAAATTCTTAATCAAATATGGGAATTGAATCAATGATTTTCATATTTAGTAAATTAATTCAAAAGATCTTTAATATATTTTGTAGAAATATGTTTGAAGATTGTTTCTCATCAAAACAAAAAAGTTATTTTTTGTTTTGATGATCCTATTTTTAAATGAAAATATAATTTATAATCCATAAATTTTTTATAAGAGTAAAGTTCTTTTGGACAGTACAATACTGAACATTTAAAAAAATTTAAAGTAATATAATATAAATATGATATGATATACAAATATTGTATATTGTAAAAGTTATTTCTAAAAAAGTCTCTAAGTAATGAAAAAAAAAGGAGCAGTTAAAACTTATATCAGGGCTCACAAAAAATGACATTAGTGCCCATTTATTGACATAAGTATATTAGTTCCTGAAATGTAATATTTCAGTAAAAAAACTAGTGATAAAGATAGAAAATCAAAACGGATCCAAAAAACACACTTGTATTCATTACTATTTGCAAGCTGTGATCATTAAGATGAATATTTTTTCCGTACAATGGAGTAAAACAAAGAGTTAATGTGAATAATTATTTATTAAAATAATCAAAAAACTGTATTGTTAAAACATATGCAATATCAATAGAAAACTATTTTGTTTTGTAATAAAAAACTTGTTCAAAAAGTTTATATTTGATTAAACTAATAAAACTTGTATCTTCTTAGAGAAGTCTATATTTTATGTTTTATGAACCCAAGAATCAAATAAGGTTAGCATATTACATACAGCATCTCTTTACTAATATATACCTACATAAAAACATATCAATTCCTCAAAAAAAAAAAACTCTATAGTTTTACTTTGATTGCATTTATACCTTAAATCACATACAAAAATTTCATGCAATTTTTGCTGAAATTTTGTTGTAGAATTCTATAATAGCTGGTAATAGAAGCTGATAATCTAAAACTGTCAAATTTCTTTGGACATAAATCAGCTATTCATAAAATTATATATCAATACAATACCTGTCTTTAAAATGATACTTTCCAAAAAGTTCCCTATCAACTTTTTGTTTCATTGATATATTTGATATTTATATGAAAAAGCAGCTCTATTTTTGTAACAGAAACTAAATATTTAAATTAAGAAGATAACAACAATAGATTTTGTGCAATAGACATTGATAAAATAATACTATTTTGAAAATATGTACTAAAAACGTATTGTATCTAAAGTAATAAAGCATATACTGTTGTATTTATGTTTTTAAATGATTTAATTGGTTAAATACTTACCATGATTTTAAGATAGGATAGTCATTCTCTAGTTTGAGCAGTAAGGAATGTTTGTCTTGTAAATTGGTTGGTTGAAACATTGGAGCTGGTCTATCATACAATACTTCAGCTCTATAAAAGAAAAAATTATTTTATTAAAAATTTAAATAAATAGAGAAATTGAGAAAAAAAATTTATAGATTTCTTTAAAAAATTACACAAAATATGAATCTCGTTTAAAACAAGTCATTAAAAAAAAAAAAATTAAATCTTAATAATGCATTGTCATGAGTGTTTTCTTACATTATATTCCAGTTCTGAAGCAAATCATTTTTCATAGCTTCAGTAACACAAAAATTGTATGTGGCTTTTCTTCCAAAATAAAATTCAGCCCTAGAAGTTAAAAAATATCTTCAATTTTATAATATATTACAAATGAAATGTTTAGAATTAAAGCTATATCATATTAAATAATAAAAACAATAATGTAAAAATTTATACATTACAAAATATCAATTATATCATATATATCAGGGGTTGCCAACAAGTTGATCGTGAAGCCAATTTTGGTTGATCGCTTGCAATGTCTTGACTTAACGTGTTACACTTGTAACTGAATGCAATGCATGAACGTAACGTGCAAACGCAACTGTAGTGATATCAGACCTCCGCGTCCTCCCGCAGATGCGATTTTGTCGGTCCATCTGCAATCCATTTGGGTACAGTTGTAAAAGGGGAATAAGAAATGTAGACAAAGGGTTGTAAAACTGAAAAAAAGAAAGGCAGGAAGAAGGACAGAGAGAGAGTAGATCGGAACATGGTAGAGAGAAGAAGGCGAAGTGATGGTCCCCAAAAGTGACAACGTTGAGTTTTAATTTTTCTTCTGTTTAATTAAAATGTAAGTACCTTTTCTTCATGTTTTAAATTAAATTGTGGCTTTACTTACCTATCTAAACATAGTATATATTTTACACTTCCCTTTGCCACTTAGACTATGCCTACTACAACAAGTCGATTGTGACTTATTTTTAAGATAAAAATTAGATCTTATGTACACAAAAGTTGGCCACCCCTGATATATATTATATATTAATTGAAAAAAGTAAAAGAAAAGTATTGCCTTAGTTCAATAAAATAATATATAATTTTAATGTTTAAAAACAGTTTCTTCTATTTTATCTTTTTTAATCAATAATGATATTTTCTCATATTCTTGTATTTAAAAAAGTATAAATTATGTAAAACTATGATTTCAAGATAAATTTAAGTTAGAATCTCTAATATTATTGTTAAGTAAAATAACAATAATTCCATAGATACCAATTTAATCTCACTCTAGTATAAAGCTTACATCCTACTTTTACATATTATTTGGATTCTTTAATTTCTAATAAAATAATTTAAATATTTGTGTTTAGGAGACAAACTATTTTGTTTGATTTTTTAATGCTATACTTAAATACAAAGCAGCATCCTGAACTCTTTACCATACTGCTGTGAGACAATACTTCAATATACTTCAATAAGCAGAATATGAGTCTAAAATTTACTAATATTAATAACATGATAAATCTGTTTAATTTTCCAGATAAACTAGCCAACAATATTATTAGGAATTTGCCATAATGAAAATGGATGTCAAAAGAAAAGGTGGTAGGAAAATACTTCTTGTTTAATTATAAAGAAAATATGACTAGGCTGAAGTAAAAATTAATGGAAAATGAGATTATGTTGAGATAAATTAAATTTAATATACAATGAGAAAGAATCATTCAGTAACAAGACAAAAACATAGAAAAACAGATTCAAGTATCAAGATCTTACATATTCTAATCAAGAAAGATTTTACATATTCTAAAAACAAAACATTCTTTAGAAAAAAAATTCTGGCATTTAAATCGTCTAATTCCTTCACTCTTTTTGACTTGAAACAAGTACAAAATTTGTATGAAACAAATTAGTGTTTCCCTTAGATTAAAAGTTCAAAAGTTTGAAAACACATATAATAATCCAATCATCAGTCCTCTAAACTTATGTTTTGGTCAATAAAGTCATGTCTTACATTATATATTAATAATAAATAGCACAGAGTAAATAAAACTCTCATTTACAAGAATAAACTTCTTTTGCTATGTTAGCAGAAAAAATCCTCACAAATAAAAAAAGTTTAAATTCTGTAATTATTAAAATTTTCCTATAAAACATGCTTATTCAAATTTAAATGTGACTAAATTATTTAATTTTGTATTTTAGTAATTTTACACATGAAAAATTAATTAAAAATGTAAAAACATCAAAACATTTTTAACATTTATCTTAAATTCTCATTTAATATTAATGGTATTTTTATCTATGCAAACTGAACATCAGTGATATAATCGTTTACTAGAAACTGCATAGATACTTTAGTGAGTAAAAATAAAATTCATCTGTAGAAATGTTATTTTCTATGTTTATGCACTTTTTTTTTTATTAAGCATCTTAAAACTTTCATTTTACAATTTCATCTAAACAAAATTATCATTCTTCTGTAACTGCACTTAAATAAAACTCAGACAAAAAATTAACACACGTAAACTGGAAAGATATACTAGACACAACACTTAACACCTCAATACTACTTCCAGCAGTCAAAAGATTTTAATATTCTAACGTTTTCGGCTGTCTTTTAGAGGCCCTCTTCAGGATGAAACATTAAAAAACAGTTCTATCTTTTGAAGGATTCTAATAATCGAATACAGCTGTGTTCCGAACTTTTAAATATTTAAACGATGCGTAAGATATAAAAATCGTTACGCTTACAAGACAAAAAATTATTTTAAAATAACGCTATACATAAATTATTATTGTAGAGTTGTGAAAATTAGCGCTATGTAAACACTGCTATACATTAAATATTATTAAATAGTTGTGAAAATTAGCGTGATGTAAACGCTCTGATTTCTTATACATAGCAGAAAGATTAAAAATAATTAAACTTCCGATTATTGTTGTGCCTTGTGGCAATGTAAATAATATTTCCACGATTGTGGAATCGGAATATAATCGGAGTTAATGCAGCTTCCCTTTATGGTTTCTCTATAAATCTCAATAGCCTCCAACGAGCGTAAGTCGTGTCGGTCAAAGGCCCTATGTAAAAGAGTAGCCTCATCCCAACATGGGGAAACCCCGGGCTCGGTAGCATACCGTGCTAGAGCCGTATTATACTTCTGCTTCGACACATCATATTTGTGGTCCCGTATCCTAGCCTCCAGGGATCTGTATGTGGATCCAATGTATGTTATCCGACGATTGAAACGTTCGTCATTCAAAGGTATACGGTACACCCCCGGCGCTTTTTTGTCATCGGACTTGTCCTTAGCATTAGATAAAAGTCGGAAAATATTCTGCTTTCTCTTATATGTTAAGCGCACATTCACTTCCTTAGCGATTTTACTAAAAATTCGATGAAGGGATGGTTCGTAAGGTACAATCACCCGTTTTTGCTGTGTATCAATAGTCCCCGTGTTGGTGGTAGTTATTGTAGATTGCTGCATGGTAGAAAGCCTGTCTATTAATGACTGTTGGAACCCATGTGTCGATGCTGTACGTTTGATGTTTTTCAGTTCTCTGTAAGTATCGGAAGTTTCAGAGCAGTGGGAATAAGCCCTTGAGACTAGGGCCCTAAAAGCTGATACCTTATACGTCCACGGGTCCGCTGAGTTACGAGGTATAAAGAGAGGACAGTATGTTGGTTTGCGGTAAATGGTCGTGGTTATATTATTATTCGCTGTGTTAATCTGGACATCTAAGTAGTTAACTTCTGTGCGACTTTCTTGGTCTAACTTTAGAGTTAAGCCGTAGGCGTTTTTGTTAAAGGCTTCTAACACTTTCTCTATATCAGGTTTGGTTTTCCAAATAATCAAAATATCATCCACATACCGCATGTAGCTAAGGATATTGGATTGAAAGCTTAGTAAGACCTTTTCTTCTAATTTTCGTACGACGAGTTCGCATAGATCCCCAGAGACTGGGCTACCCATTGGTACGCCTCTTTTTTGGATGTACGTTTGACCATCAAAGTAAAAAAAGGAGGAATAGCAGATTAGATGTGTAAGCTCTAGTATTTGTGAATGGAATCTCTGGCTGTCAGTTGTTGTAGTGAGAAAGAAATCCCTTAGCTCACAAAAACATGGTTCCAATCGAATGGAAGGGAACATCGATACAAAATCGAATACAGTAAGATATTCGTTCCCATTTAACTTTAACTTGTGGAGTTTGGCGAGTAGTGCGTTGGAATCGGACACAGTCAAGCCGTATGAGTTAAGATGATTTTGCAATAAGTGATGTATACGTTTCTCCAATATGAAAGTGGGAGATCTGGCTTTATCGATCACAGGTCTTAATTTATGCCCGGGTTTGTGTGTTTTGGCAAAAGCGAAAAGGCGGGGGGTGTCAGGGGAGCTAACTACCGCATTTTGAAGGCCTAAGATTGTGGCAAGGCCAGTGCGCGTGAATCTACCGACACGACTTTGCAGCCTCGTTGTGTATGAGGTGTCAGCTGGTTGACATTGTGTGTCAACTATATATTGATGTAATGCGCTGACATATGTTGCCCTTAGCATGATGACGACTGCCTTGCTTTTGTCAGACTTGACCATTGTGATGTTATTAGATTGGAGCCATTTCTTACTGCGTTTGACGTAACTCCAGAACTTGTGTACTTCGGGTTCCGGCCTGTAACTTTCAACTGCCATCAACGCCTTCCATCGAAGATAGTCCTTGCGGGTGTCCGGAAACTCAATATTTGCTCTGGAAAGTAATTTCTCTATGCTGGGAATGAAGGAAAACGGGTTTGCTGCAGCCGACTGAGGCACGAACATAGGACCAAATTCGAACGCCTTGCGGAAGTAATCTGGAGGAGATATGCTGTCCCAACAAGTTATAACGTTATTGAACTGAGGTTTAGGACATCGCTTTTGTATTTTTAATATCCAGCTGAGCTTTTTATCATATTTACGTTGTAAGTTACGCTGGACACTTGCTTCTAGATCGATTACTCTAGAGTTCACATGTTGCAGGATGGTAAAATCTTGTCTATAAATGTTCTCCTCAAGATTGATGAGTTGTTTCAATTTATAGTACATAAGGCGTCTGGTGCTGGTGCTTTATGCCTCAGAAAAGCTATTAGAAGCACCAGACGCCTTATGTACTATAAATTGAAACAACTCATCAATCTTGAGGAGAACATTTATAGACAAGATTTTACCATCCTGCAACATGTGAACTCTAGAGTAATCGATCTAGAAGCAAGTGTCCAGCGTAACTTACAACGTAAATATGATAAAAAGCTCAGCTGGATATTAAAAATACAAAAGCGATGTCCTAAACCTCAGTTCAATAACGTTATAACTTGTTGGGACAGCATATCTCCTCCAGATTACTTCCGCAAGGCGTTCGAATTTGGTCCTATGTTCGTGCCTCAGTCGGCTGCAGCAAACCCGTTTTCCTTCATTCCCAGCATAGAGAAATTACTTTCCAGAGCAAATATTGAGTTTCCGGACACCCGCAAGGACTATCTTCGATGGAAGGCGTTGATGGCAGTTGAAAGTTACAGGCCGGAACCCGAAGTACACAAGTTCTGGAGTTACGTCAAACGCAGTAAGAAATGGCTCCAATCTAATAACATCACAATGGTCAAGTCTGACAAAAGCAAGGCAGTCGTCATCATGCTAAGGGCAACATATGTCAGCGCATTACATCAATATATAGTTGACACACAATGTCAACCAGCTGACACCTCATACACAACGAGGCTGCAAAGTCGTGTCGGTAGATTCACGCGCACTGGCCTTGCCACAATCTTAGGCCTTCAAAATGCGGTAGTTAGCTCCCCTGACACCCCCCGCCTTTTCGCTTTTGCCAAAACACACAAACCCGGGCATAAATTAAGACCTGTGATCGATAAAGCCAGATCTCCCACTTTCATATTGGAGAAACGTATACATCACTTATTGCAAAATCATCTTAACTCATACGGCTTGACTGTGTCCGATTCCAACGCACTACTCGCCAAACTCCACAAGTTAAAGTTAAATGGGAACGAATATCTTACTGTATTCGATTTTGTATCGATGTTCCCTTCCATTCGATTGGAACCATGTTTTTGTGAGCTAAGGGATTTCTTTCTCACTACAACAACTGACAGCCAGAGATTCCATTCACAAATACTAGAGCTTACACATCTAATCTGCTATTCCTCCTTTTTTTACTTTGATGGTCAAACGTACATCCAAAAAAGAGGCGTACCAATGGGTAGCCCAGTCTCTGGGGATCTATGCGAACTCGTCGTACGAAAATTAGAAGAAAAGGTCTTACTAAGCTTTCAATCCAATATCCTTAGCTACATGCGGTATGTGGATGATATTTTGATTATTTGGAAAACCAAACCTGATATAGAGAAAGTGTTAGAAGCCTTTAACAAAAACGCCTACGGCTTAACTCTAAAGTTAGACCAAGAAAGTCGCACAGAAGTTAACTACTTAGATGTCCAGATTAACACAGCGAATAATAATATAACCACGACCATTTACCGCAAACCAACATACTGTCCTCTCTTTATACCTCGTAACTCAGCGGACCCGTGGACGTATAAGGTATCAGCTTTTAGGGCCCTAGTCTCAAGGGCTTATTCCCACTGCTCTGAAACTTCCGATACTTACAGAGAACTGAAAAACATCAAACGTACAGCATCGACACATGGGTTCCAACAGTCATTAATAGACAGGCTTTCTACCATGCAGCAATCTACAATAACTACCACCAACACGGGGACTATTGATACACAGCAAAAACGGGTGATTGTACCTTACGAACCATCCCTTCATCGAATTTTTAGTAAAATCGCTAAGGAAGTGAATGTGCGCTTAACATATAAGAGAAAGCAGAATATTTTCCGACTTTTATCTAATGCTAAGGACAAGTCCGATGACAAAAAAGCGCCGGGGGTGTACCGTATACCTTTGAATGACGAACGTTTCAATCGTCGGATAACATACATTGGATCCACATACAGATCCCTGGAGGCTAGGATACGGGACCACAAATATGATGTGTCGAAGCAGAAGTATAATACGGCTCTAGCACGGTATGCTACCGAGCCCGGGGTTTCCCCATGTTGGGATGAGGCTACTCTTTTACATAGGGCCTTTGACCGACACGACTTACGCTCGTTGGAGGCTATTGAGATTTATAGAGAAACCATAAAGGGAAGCTGCATTAACTCCGATTATATTCCGATTCCACAATCGTGGAAATATTATTTACATTGCCACAAGGCACAACAATAATCGGAAGTTTAATTATTTTTAATCTTTCTGCTATGTATAAGAAATCAGAGCGTTTACATCACGCTAATTTTCACAACTATTTAATAATATTTAATGTATAGCAGTGTTTACATAGCGCTAATTTTCACAACTCTACAATAATAATTTATGTATAGCGTTATTTTAAAATAATTTTTTGTCTTGTAAGCGTAACGATTTTTATATCTTACGCATCGTTTAAATATTTAAAAGTTCGGAACACAGCTGTATTCGATTATTAGAATCCTTCAAAAGATAGAACTGTTTTTTAATGTTTCATCCTGAAGAGGGCCTCTAAAAGACGGCCGAAAACGTTAGAATATTAAAATCTTTTGACTGCTGGAAGTAGTATTGAGGTGTTAAGTGTTGTGTCTAAATAAAACTCATACCTCAAAACAAAAAACCTTTAAAATGCAGCCTTTTTATTTGCTTTTCCAAACATTTTGGCCATTTTGAATGGCCTTCCTCAGGAACAGAAAAATTGAATGATTCTGATTTTAATTTCTAAACAAACTTTGTTTTGGAGCATTTAAATGTTTGAATTTTCTTATGTAGTATGCAGGCTCATACAAAAAAAAATAATAATAATAATAATAATTACATAAATACATTAACACAACTGTTAATATAAAGAAGGCCACTATTCTGCCTACTTCTGTACTGTTTGTCCCTATTTTTGTACTAAAATTATCATATTATGCCCACTCTCCATGCTGCTGAGATTTTACTCGACTCTCTGTAATTTATTGCTAATCCTTCCTGGTCTGTCTTGAGTATGGTAAATACACAAAACAAACCAGGAAGGATTAGCAATAATGGAAAACATTTGGAAAAGTGAATAAAAAGGATGCATTTTAAAGGATTTTTGTTTCAAGGTATGAGTTCAAAATTATCATTTTAAACACTAATGGTAGAAATCAGCAGATTAAACCATTCTGTAATTTAAATTTGTTAATGATTTTTTTCAAGATTTAAATTAAATATTTCTACATATTATGAATTACATTTGAGTATTATATAATTGAGATTATCATTTACCAAAGATAAATTTTTACTAATATATGATTAGGTCCATGTTTTAATCTCAATATAGTATGTCCATAATTATGCCAATCAATAATCCATTTTATTTCGAAAAAGCAACAATAAAGCCAAACTACTGGTAAGGTTGGTATTGATGGAGGATTCTGAAAAACAAAGAAGACATTTGAATATAAATTTTATTAAAAAGAACAATAACAATAGTTCTACAATGTGTTAATTATTTATGTAAATATTTTAGTTACATTTTTATTATTATTATAATAATATTTTTACTACAAAGAGCATTTGTAGTCAAGATATCACTATATCAATCTTTTTATTACAGAGAATTTTGTATCTAATTTACAATTTTGAAAAATGTAACCGTTTAATATAACATCATAACAACTTTATCTTCAATGGAATATATAGTAAAGTTTAAAATTTGCAATTAAAATACATAAAACGATATCAAGTTCTACACATTTAACTTAACAAGAATTTTGTGGAATTCTTCTAATCAAAATTGCTGTAATTTTACAGAATTAACTATTCAAAGATATTTAGATCAATATGATCTATATGAAAAGTATTTGCATTTATTAGTTTGATCAATACAGAAATGTATCACAAGTTACAAGCCTCTTCTCAGTTTGTATTTTAAAGGCAACATGATTTAAATTAAGTTGTATCATTAATAGTTATGTATCATAAATGTTTTAAACTGATTTTAAATGTTATTCAAAGTACTAGTAATTATGTACAAAATTAATGTAATATAAATCTTAATCTTAATATATCCTCAGATGCACAGCTACCTTATACTCAAATAAACATATAATTAAATACTTAATTCATTTTAAAAATATACTTCATTCTATATAATTATAAAACAGGTTAAAAAAAGAAAATTGAATTGTACTGCAACTTCAATAAACTAAAATTTGAATAAAATTATTTAAAAACTGAATGTATGTAATTATAAAAACCTGAAATCCCTATTCTTTAATTTCATTGCAACAACATGAAACATTGATAACATAAGCTATATATTTTTATGAGTTATAAAACTAAAATTTCATTCAAATCAACTCAAAGTTACTTCAGCAAAACAATTAGGATTTTTATTAATTTGAAATGAAAAGTATTATAAGCATCAATATTTAGAAATATCTTCTTATAAATATGTGATAGATAAACCACTATAAAAATATCAAAATAATTAAACTTAGAAATATTTTTGGATATTTCTAAATATCAGCTAGAATACTTCCAGAAAAAAATATTTTATACAAATGTACGGAAATTCAAACAAACATTCTAAAATATCAAACAATTTAAATTTAGTTAAGATATTATTCTTAATTGTGTGAAATTTGAAGTTCATATAATTTCATAAAAGAAAGTAATCCTTTAAATTTTGAATAAATTTAAATAAAAAAAATTCCTTTAACCAAAGGAATCTGACCCTACAGAACTGTAATATAAAGCGTATGAGAAATTTATAACTCTTTCTATTTAACTATAAACATAAACATCACTAAACCCGATGTAATATAGGTATAAACATTCTCACGATCAAACCGTGTATAGTTTACAATTATCGGCGAAATTCATCATATTGTTGTCATTCTAACACCAACTTTAACCCCACACCTGCTAAAACAATTGGTCACCTGACAAATTTTCCCAACACAAAATGTATAAAAGCCATCCTCCTTCCCCTCTCGGGAAGAGTCGCCAATTGAATGGACAACGACGAAGACAGGCCATATCTTCCCCTCATACCTACTGTACGCCCTTAATTGGAAGACCTTGTGCCCCACCTCACACTGCCTTTCAGAAATTAAAGCAGAAGTATCCATCCGATATTATCTCAGAGCTATGATATATTATTGTGAACTCTCTCTCTCATCCGCAAAGTCAAAGGAGTTTTGTGTAAATTTTATTTAGTTAGTTAGCTTAATAAACTCTTGTTTTGTTTTTTAAATGGTGTCGTTATTCGGCTTAGCCAACGTCTTATCGTTGACCCCTTCGACTCTCCTCCACTCGTGTAACACGTAACTGAACGAAATGCCATCCTTGACAAGAAAGTAGGTCACCGATCTGTGGCCGGAAGGAGAGGACTTCCCAACTTCCCCAGCGGCTCACAATTGCATATGATTTTCCAAAGAAAAGTTTTAATTTTAATAAATTTAAATAATTTTCTAAATTAAAGACTATCAATTTTATATTTTAAACTGATTTGGAATTTTAGAATTGTACTAACTTAAAGTGTTTAGAATTTTGAAATTCTCATGAAACAAATTCATATAATTTTTGTTTCAGTTGATAATGAAATGAAATATCTTAAAAAACATTTTTTACTTTAAGCATTTTGTTGCTTTGATAGTAATTTTTTCCTTTTCTATATGAAAAGCCATACACACATCACACACTGACTCCAGATAAAATTCATAATAAAATTCTTAAAAATTGAACATAGAAATTGTGTTTCATTCTATTTTCTTTTTCAACTGAAACTATATTTCATAATTTAAAAATCTTAAAAATACAATACCTGAATAAAAACACATGATGGTTTTGGTAATGAAATTAGCATATTCAAAAGTACAAGAAACTGCCATAAAACTTTCAGTATATATACAAAAAACTGTGGAATGCCTAATTAAGAAAAATATTTCAAAAATTAGAATCTTTAAAAATATCAAGTTTTCTATACATGTGTAAATAAATATTCAATAAGATATATATTTAATAAATCATACAGAATGAATATATAAAGAATTTGATTTATTCCAAAATTATCTATCAAATTCTTAAAAATACATTTTGTAAATATTATAAGAGTTTCTTGTCTCAATAATTGTTGAAACTAATATCTCAAATACTATAGTAGAGATAACAGAGACTTATCACACTGCTACTGGTAACATCAAAATGACACTTCTATCATCAGAATGCAACTTTATTATTGGTATTCATTTTAGTGCATAAGATTCTCATCAGCCATATATAAAAATATATAGGTATCTGTTGTAGAATAAATTTGCAGAGAAATTGACATTAATTACAATCTACAATTTAAAACATACCTGTTCATGATTTATTTCCATTTACACTGCACAGTACCATGAGTATTATATTATAAATAGGCCAACAATATCTAAAAAGAAAATCCCTTGATAATAGCAGATCACAATTACAATTCACATTAGGTACTGTGTACAAATTTGTTCTACAAAAGATACCTATATATTTTCATATATGGCTGATGAGGATTTTATGTATCAAAATGAATACCAGTAATAAAGTTGCATTCTGACGATAGAAGTGTCACTTTGATGTTACCAGTAGCAGTGTGATAAGTCTCTGTTATCTCTACTATAGTATTTGAGATATTAGTTTCAACATTTTGTAAAATATTAATATAAAATTATTTGATTTTATTTACATTCAAACAAATACAACCATTAAAAATTTTTCTATTGAAAATAAAAAATTCAACAATATTTCATCTAAAATTGGTAATAATTGTATTTTAGCAACTTCATTAGAATTTTTTCACATACATTTTCTACTAGATTTAAACATAAAAAAAGAAAACTTTGCATTAATACTGAAAATTTTATGATGAAAATACATCTCTCTTTTATCATGCCTATAACTATTTTCTTTTAGTTTTTGGAAAATATTTTTTATAAAGAAACTTATGCAAACATTTTTATTTTCAAAACGATTAAAAAAATTCTGTAGAAAATTTCTGCATTTGATCTTATAATTTGATATTTTTGTTCACATGATTTAAAACCTTGAGTATACAAAACAACTGGTATTTACAAACAATGTAAAGTGTGAATATTCATATATTAAAGTTACTTTATGTCACAGAAAATAACTTTAAATTATGAATTAATTATAAGTATGAAATACAGTAGACTCTCTTTATAATAGTTTTAGGTGAGCTATCAAAAATGAATGATAAAAAGACATTATATCAAATTTTCCTAATATTTTCTGATTTTAATTGGAAAATCTGACTACATTATGAAGTTCACCAGTAAATCATATAAATTGTTACAATATACATGTAAAAGTATATTGTAAAACAAGAATATTAATTTGTATATTTAAGTAGGATAGCACTTTTTAGCAGAAAAATATCTACTTAATAGTATTAGTGGACAGTTTAATTGACTATCTACTAACATTTACTTACAAGATAGGTATCTAACTGATTGAGAATTTAAATTTTTTTAATTTTTAACACTAGATTTGCTATTTATTTATTACACTGACTATGAGTAATGCTAATAATGCAAAAGATTACCATTTCCTCATACAACGTGTATGCGCTCAAATAAATATAAAAATAACAAAACAAACAGGTAAACATACAACAATACAGTGGTACCTCAGGATACGAAATTAATCCGTTCCGAAACTGAGATCATATCATGAAAATGTCGTAAGGTGAATCATTTTTCTCCGTACGATTACACGTAAAACCAAATAATTCGTTCCAACACGAAAAACATACTCAAATTAAAGGTAAGTAGTACAGTACATTGAAAAAAACTTTAGTAAGGAAAACACTAAAAAAATTGCGTTTTGTAGTTATAAATGTATAAATAACTATAATAGAATAATAATTGATAAAAAAAACGTAGTTTTATTTGCACTTTACCTTTGAGGATAGACGAGGGTGGAGGTGTAAACTGGTGGCTGAAGTGAGGGAGAAGGGAAGTGATACTAAAACTTAACTTACATAACATAATGTAACGATAACTTAAAAATAACTTAGAAAAGATTTTTAAAAAAATTAGTTTTAAATTATTTTTAAAAATTTTTATTTACTGCTTTTTGCTTTCTTTCTTCACTTCTACCAGCACTTTCACTGGATAGAGGTTGTTGGTAAAATATCTATCCAAAGAGGTTTGGCTTTGCCTACTTTTTAAAATGTTTCTAAAATGACTTAGGTAAATGTCATTACTCCGAGCAGCAATATGGCCAGTGTAAACCTTTTTGGGATGTTTCTTTTCAATAAAATCAGTCACTTTCTGATAATACCTCAAGATTTCCTTTATCGACGAGATCCACGACGAAGCAAACATGGGACTGATACCGATGAACAGAAGTGAATAAAAAATGGTGCTGAAAACTAATGTAACATCGTATGGTGAGTTTTTGTTCATATCGTGGAGCAAAAATATGTTCGAATTTCATGTCGTATCCTGAAAATTTTGTATGCTGGGGCATTCATATCCTGAGGTACCACTGTACATAGATATCACAAGGATAAAATTGATTCAGTAAAAAATACATACAAGCATGCAAAAACTATAAACTATAAAAAGAAATCAATAAGAACAATATAAATAAATATAAAAGATATACAGTGGAACCTCGTATAACGAGAAAAACAAATTGTAAAAAATTGACTCGCTTAAAGAGTGATGTTTTGCATAACGAGTGACAAGGAGAGGGGAAATCCCGAATTGTGCGCATGCTCCATCAGACTGTGTTTAGCAGACTGATGGAGCATGCGTTTCACTAGCATCTTAGTGTCACTCGTGATCACACATTTTTCCAAACTTATGTTCACACATATTATATATAAACATTGATAATCATAGCCTGTTATATAATAAACATGCCATCTCTTATTAAATGTAATGACCAATTCCAAATTAAATTTTAAAATTGTCTAAATTAAAAATTATTTATTTATAATTATTACATTTAATACGAGATGGCAGCATAACTGCCTACGTCTGTCAAATTAATTAATTTCTAATATTTAATTACAGCCTTTACATAGCCCAAGAATTTGGAATATTGTTTGGCATCTTCATCAGACATATTATCTGTGATTTTTTTGTTTTCTGCAAATAGAATTTGCATTCCAGGTTGGTTCATTCCATGCTATAAGAAAAGATGATGATGATTCATGCTTTTTAACAATGTATATTATATTGTGTAATTTTCTTTGAATAAACATTATACATAAAATATTTGAGTATTTTTTTGGCATGGAACGCATTATCATATTTTACATTAATTTCTATGGGAAAAATTATTCTGCTTAACGAGTGTTTTGCATTATGAGTAAGATTCTGGAACGAATTATGCTCATTAAGCGAGGTTCCACTGTATTAACATTCCAAAGCCCAATATTTTTAGTAATATGCCAAATAATTGCTGGATTTAATCTGGCAATTGTTTGGCATATAAAAAGACATATATTAAGTATCATATGTCTAAGTATAAAGATTCTTTGGCTTAGAATAAACAAACAACAAGATGAAATTATTGCAGAAGCTTATACATAAGTTTGTTCCATGAATAATCAAATCAAAGGTTTCCTTGCAAATTCCAGGAATTTGTATAGAAAGTAAGTTCCTTAATTATATCAATTCTTATAGAGTAATGCTCATAGTAAAGTATTAATAAATAACTAATACTTCTGTAGATTACATCAAGAATTTATGTATGCTATTTATTTTCTCTAAATCAAACAAAGTTTTCCTTTTCTGATTTATATTTATGCTTGCATTTTAAAATAGTGTCTGATATTTCATGATATTTTATTAATACATTACATACTTATATATATTATAAACAATGTATTGTACTTCAAAATAGTAAGTCTAATATTAAACATGATGGTAAATCTTACTGATAGTTTAGAATTATAATATTTTATTACAATTCATTTTTAACAAGTTGAGACATTTTCCTTGTTATTCTACCATACTGAGAATAAAGAAAACAACTACATGTTTACAGAAATAATTTCATATCTAAGGCAGCTGTAAGAGAAACTGTGATGAAACTACATGAGTTTAAAGTTCTATTTTTACTAAATAAATCATTCATTTAGTTATTATATTCAATATGGTTTATATTTTTGAAAATTTACTACACTTATTAATGTTTTATTTGATTAACATTTTTAGATTATCAAACTGGCCATTGAAATATTTTAACTTTAACAATTACTTATTCATTTGTTTCTTTTTTCAAAGAAAAAGTTATTTCCTATTATCTAATTTTAAAAAATCAAAAAATATTGAAAATTAATTTGATAAAAGAATTTACTAGGACAATAAGTAAAATTTATTAAAAAATTCTTCATGTGCATGAAAAAGGACAAAGATTAAGGGCACATTTTTTGTATTATCCATTAAGTAAATTGTTTTAAAAACAAATTTTTCAAGTTTAAATCATAAATAATTTTAATTATTTATATTGATTTTTATAGCCTCATATGTACCAGAGATTATTTACATATATTTCCAAAAACTGGGATATATTTCACTAGTTTTCATTTGAAATTTTGGCTCAAATTTGGTGTTTAATGATTCTACTAGAAATGTAATCATTATAAGTTATATCAAATAAATGATTTATAAAATCAACATAATTCTTTTTGAATATTTTTATTGTAATAAACAGATAATAAAAATAATTTTCTCATGGAAAAAGGTTAAGTGGGTCACAAACTAGAAAATGTACACATTTATTTTAATCACAGGAATTAGCATAACAATTTAATTTGATATTATAAAATTTATCTAAATAAAAATACAATAACTTTTAATTAAAAAGTATAAGTATCATCTAATAAAAAAATTAAATTAAAAGTACAGTACATCATCATCATAAACATGATGATGCATATTAATCAATCTTAACAATATTAAAAAGTAAACTAATGCAAATTTTATATTCTTGAAATGATAAATACTTTTAAAATACATCTTACATTGTCCAAACTCTGGAGGTTCTTTAAGGATGTGCTGATGAATATTTGAATTATTCATTACTTGTTCATAAGGAATAGAATCTGTTAAATATGTAAAATCAAATTAAATTATCTATACTTATATATTTAAAAATATACATTTGCAATATATAGACTAAATAATTTATAAAAATGTTTAATGTGTGTATTTTATTAATAACAACAAAAATATTATTAGTAATTTAGCAAGTATATAATCAAAATATGAAATATATTTCAGTTTATAAATTTATAATCATTAATACACTTATGTTTACAGATTTAGTTAAATTTCAAATGCATATAATAATTTAACACCTCATAAAAAGCAAAGAAAAAGTCCAATAATCATTAAGGGAAACTTGTTTTTAATTAAAAGTAAACAACATATATCATACATAACAAATTTCAAGTGAGATATCACAATTAAAAAAAAAATCAAAATTTACTTCAAATCTGTAAGTATTGTCATTTATCTTACTAAAACTCAGTAGGATATGAAATGTACTATTTTTTCTGTACTCTTTTTGTTCTGTATTCTGTACTCTTTTTGTACTGTATTCTGTACTCTACTGTATTCTGTACTCTTTTTGTTCTGTATTCTGTATTTCTATATTCAATGTACTATTCTCACAGTTTTGAGTTATTGTTTTCTGAAAAAAGTAGTTGCAGTTGAGCTTGCTGCAGTTCCAGAATTGGGCAGTTGAATATGTAGTGCTGGCTGCTGTCTTCTGTATTGCAGATGGTGCACAGTCCATCACCACCCCTGGATAATCTGCATAGGTAACTATTAAATTGACCATGGTTTGTGATAAATTGTGTCGTTTCAAAATTGGGAGTATACCAATTGTTTGCGAGTCTATTGTCAACACTAAGAAAGAATTGATAAGTGGTCAAATTGCAGTGATGATTATTACACTCTTCCTGCCATTCAATGGTTAAGTCCTTCTGCAAAAGATTTTCGAGAGTACTGATACTGATTTTATTGTAGGCTATTGGAAGTGTGGTGTCTTTGGCAGCAGCTTTGGTGAGCATATCAGCATGCTCATTACCTTTAGTGCCATGATGGGTACAGGTCCAAAGTAGACTGTAACAGTTGCTAGAGGTGGCAAGAAGTCTAATTATTTCAGATACAAGAGGGTGAACTGTTGTTGTAGATGAGAATGATGGCAGAAGTACAGTCAGAAAATACAGTAATGTCCTTAAGGATAGCAAGAAGCTCGGCCTGAAACACAGTAGTGCTGGGCAAGACGAAAGAGTTGGTGATAGATTTCCTAGCTATCATAATAGGCAACAAAACTGTAGCCAGTGTTGTCGATTTGGGAGCCATCAGTATACATGACAAGACATGTCATGAGAGAAGTTGTAGAGTTGAGGCTGGTGGGAGAGATAAGTTGAGCAGCGAAAGGGGACAGGTCTTTCAAGATTAGAGGCTAGGATGATATCATTTTTAACATTAATATCTTCACCATTTTTGATTCTCCAGATGTTACAGTACTTTTGAATGGGAGGCTTGGCAGTGATGATCTGGAGGCTGACATTAGAGGCTTTCAAGATTAGTAGAAGAGCTCTGTGTTGTGCAGAGATACATTTTCTATTTGGATGTTTTTTCTTAGTGGCCTATCATAGATGATGCTGAGTGCCTCAGAACCTAGGCCCCAGTTGTGTATTTGCCACCTTATAGAATGCCTGCATAATAAGGCCAGTGCAATCAACAATATATTTGATGTGCTGATCCCAGGAAAGACGAAAATCAAGTACTATGCCAAGGTACTTTATAGTTTTCTCAACTTTAATGGCATGGCCGTTCATCTTTAGTGTAGGCACTCTATAGTAGAGGTTTGGATTCCCTGGATGATTAAAAACAATGGCCTTTGTCTAAATAGAATTAAAATGCAGTTTGCACTGTCATGCACACTGTCATGCACTGTTCAGAATTTGGTTGCTGTTACGTTCCAGGTCAGCGCTGGAATGCCACACACCAAGAGCAAAACATCATCAGCATAGGCAGTGGTATAGTCTTGTCTGAAGTTGGAGTCCAGAAAGTTGTCAAAGGCAATGTTCCACAGGAGAGGTCCACAGATTAACCCTTGTGGGCACCCATGAACCACGTTTTTATGACAGCTGAAGTCGTCATATTGAAGAATGGCTTCCCTATCCTTCAGAAAGTTGGCAATGAGATGATAAAGATTAACAAGGCAGTTGACAGCTCTTAGCCTATGAAGAATAAGTGCCCACCAGGCACTGTCAAAAAGCCTTAGATATGTCCAGGCTGATGCCAAGAACGTATTTATTGTAGTCTAAGAGGGAGCAGATATTTTTGGTTGTGGTGTATATGGCGTCCTTGGCAGACCTTTGGTGACAGAATCCAAACTGATTATGACTTAACTGTTGAGTAGTTTCGACAAGCCAGGTAAGTCTGCTGGCAATCAGCTTTTCAAGGATTTTTCCCAGCACGAGCAGGAGAGAGATTTGGTGTAGTTCGTTGTTGTTTCCAGACTTGGAAATTGGAATAATTTTAGCAATTTTCCATCTCTGTGTGAATATGCCATGCTCGAATATTATATATGTCAAGAAGTAGGTTAGGAGCACATTTCCAGATTTCCTGGGCAATATCGACAGTATTTCCATCAGTGCCAGGGGCTTTTTTCTTGTTGAAGCTGCAGAAGATTTTGTCAACCTCTTGATAATTAAAAGGGAGTAGCACTCAGGGTGTTGATATCGTGGACAATCTGAGCCCTTAAATGCTTTTGCCAGTCTGTGTTTTCACTGGCAGGATCCTCAAAGTTGTCCATGTGTGCCTTCATAGTTTCAAGGAGGAAGTTGGTATAGTGGCCATTCTGCTCAATTGTGTTAAAGACCAGACTAGTTTTGAGTTTTCCAGAACACATATTGGAGATCTGACATATGCAGTAGCATCAAGGGATTAATTAACTGCATTAATCAAGGGATATATATATATATATATAATATATGTACAATGCCTTTTTTACAGCTTGTGCCTCCTTTTATATAAAAAGTGTTAATATAAAGTGGCATGCAAAATTTATAGGCGGCTTTTTGCGTTTTTGCGGGAAATCGAACATATTTTTAGACTCATGTAAAAATTCTCTAATTAGTCTGGAAACAGGGGACCTAATTCTTGCATTCTGTGAAAACGGGTAAGATTGGCTATAATGTAATTATCTTAATCTTCACTATTGTTACTTTTTGCCCACAAATAAAAACCCAGCGAAGCAGGTCCTTGCAGCTAGTATATATATAAAAATGGACGTGTTTGTCCCTATATTTCACACTGCAGCCAAAACTACACATCACACATGAATGGTGTTTGTGTGTAGTAGTAGCCCCAAGTCTCCCATTGTGCACTATGGTGGTTGCATCTTGATAGCTATAAGGGTGTGGGAGATATGGGGGTTGAAAGTAGTTGACTTTGAAAATGTGTAACAATGGAAGTGTTAATAATGAAAGTTTTAACAATGAAAGTGATAGCAATGAAAGTGTTGAGTAACAAAGGAAATGTTAAGATAAAGTGGTGTGCAAGATTTACAGGCACAGATGCGTTTTTTTGTGTTTTTAAGGGAAATCAAACATATTTTTAGAACCATGTAAAAATTCTCTAATTAGTCTGGAAACAGGGAACCTAATTCTTGCATTCTGTGAAAATGGGTAAGATTGGCTGTAATGTAATCTTAATCTTAAATGTTTTGGAATACTCGAAAATGTTTTGGAATAGTCCAGGACTGTTATGTGTGAGTAGTGGGGATGGCTTTTGGAGACAGGTGATGCTCATGCTTCAGTTGATTTTTCATAACTAAAGTACAAATAACAGAAAAATGTGAAAAGTGAATAGTGAAGTGTAAAAAATAAAAATATAAAAATCAATGCCAAAGTGTAAGAAAGAATTTTTTGCGGTCTCGAATCATATCTCAAAGGCAAAAGATGGCGTGGAGAAATGAAACCACAGAAGAAAGAGAAATACATCTAACATTGCTACGAGAAAATTATCAACAAAACAGAAATAATCAGACATGAGAGCAACTTGAAAATTATAGGGAAACACATCGAATCAGAGAAAGATTATGTAGAGGAAGAGAAACAGCCTTTTATATATATAAAAACAACTATATTTCATATAAATGTACGAACAAATAAAAACCCAGCGAAGCGGGTACTTGCAGCTAGTTATTACATATAATAATGAATTTGGGTTTTTGATTCATTAACAAATTTTCGTTACTTATTGCCTGCATAAAGTCCAGGCTTGACACTAACCAAACTCTCGTTTATGTAATGCACCATTATGAAACTATCTGGGCTCTCAATAGAAATAGATAAGACATTACGGCCATAAGTTAATCTTAACAGAGAAATTAGTAGTTAATACATTTCAATCAGAAAAAAATTGAGTGAACAATGTGTTTCAAAATGTAAGAGTATTATATTTCCTGGTTCCTCGCAAAATATAGTTATTAGTAGTGATTTATAGTAAAAGAATAAAACAAGCTTATTTACAATATATGTGTAAACTTGACACATATATTGTAAATAAGCTTGTTTTATTTTTTTTATACAAATGAGTGTATAACTTCAACAAAGATCCAGTGATATTCGTTTGGAGCCAGAAAATGAAGATTAATTAGAAAATCACAATCTTAACTAATTATAAACAAATATTATCCAATAAATATTTCCATTACCTCTGTAACATACAACATCAACAATGAAATTATTATCAGCCAATGAAAGTGCATGAAACTGCATTCTTGGGCTTCTTCCAAAATCACCAAGAACAACAACACAAATCCTTTTCTTAGGAATATTTTCAGAAGACATGATTTAATCCTATGTAATAATAACTTTTTAAAAAATATTTATTAATATTTATATTTATAAAAATATTTACATATATTTTAAATTTAATATAAAATAATATATAAATGTAAATGGCTTAATTTGATGTTTATTTTAAAATTTTTTATACCCTTATGGATATTTATGAATATATTTTTGTGGTAACATGCTGCACTACATACATAAAAGAAATGAAATTTAGTGATAATAGAGAGAAATTTAAGAATATTTCATAAATACAGTCCTACAAACAACACCATTTGTGCATTAGTGGGTAAATTTACATGAACTGGATCTGAATGCCCAAGGACAACAAAAGAAAGCATTGAATCTGTTCATTAAATGTTTAAAGAGGATAAAAATTATCAGTCAGAATGCAGATTGCAGAATGAACAACTTTAAACAATTTTAAGAATCTTACATTCATTCTTCTGAAAAAACCATATCACATTCACTGGTAAACAATTTATTTTGAGCTGTGTTATTACTATTTTTTTTTTAATTTAATACTTGCATTTGCATGTATAATTTGGTATATAATTTATCTCAAATGCATTTAACATGTCAATAAAAATGAATCAACATATTGCCTTAATTATAGCTAAAAAATATCTAACATTTATCCTAGTATTTTTCAGTTTATCACTCCTCTTTAGAGGAATGTAACAATATTTAAAGAACTAAAAAATTTAAAAACAAATTGAACAACTTTTGAAAACCAGCATTTCCAATGAAAATTTCAAGCAAACACTCAAATATGTCACCTTCTACCAGATTAAACTTAAAACTAGAAATTTATGAAAATTGTTATCATAAAATACTTTTAACCAATTCAAGAGATATTCAAAACATTTCAGAATTATTTAAATCTTATTCTCTTAAATAACAGCATTTCCATGATGTAGAGTGATCATCACAACAATCTTTTTATTAAAGATTGTGTGTTAGCAAAGCCTTCATGTGGCTTGCAGAATTTGTTCATTCTCAAAATTTGATCAATCAAATTTCATTAAACTTTACCATTTTCCATTATTTGTGATGAGGAATCCAAAAAAACAATAAAAAAATGGGAATCCATGACTTCATTTTAGATACAATAGAGTCAATGTGATAATGTCTATGCACCATGACATGATTGAGCACGCTTAACAGAATTTAGGTGGGAAAAACAGCATTGCACATGCCTAATGGAAAATGAGTGCCAAAAACAAACATAAAAACAAAATAATTGCTGTCAAGTGAATGTATGGATTGCTTGTCTATATCCAGCAAGAGCAAGAATTGCTTTTGTGTGGCCAGCTACCATTTTGTATTAGATATAATATTTGTCAATACAAATATTATATCTAAATATATAAATCACTTAACTTTTTTTTTGACATCTGACATCTGTAATTATAATCTGATTTATAGAAATCAGAATAATTTATCTTTATTTAATTTAATTTTATACTAAATAAAAATTTGCATTAAATTAATAACAAAAATAAGAAAAATTATTTTAAAAACTGAATGCAATGTAAATAATTACATCATCTATTAAAAATATTTTTGTAATTCAGATCTAATTTAAAATGTTCATTTGAAATTGGTTTTAGTTTTAAAATTTCAGATAAGTATTTGAAATTTGTTTTGGATTATAATTTTCCTCATGCCTAGATACACACAAACATATACTCACACATACAAATACACACATATATATATATATATATAAAAACATTATATGAAAATGGCAAAGTTTCTTTAGATAATCAAAGCTCTCGAGGACACACAGTGCTAACCCTCAGTTTGTGGCATCCCGAGTTATTCAATTACGAGTAATGCACCCTAGTATCGGCACAAATCATATTAGCCAGAGAAAAGGTATACCGGAACATCGCCAAATGCAAAAAATAAAGCAAACGATAAGTCCCGACAAGACAGCGTTCCCAAAGCACATCAAGCTTTCCGTTACCAGATCCGGGCAGACGACACAGTCGTTAATGCAAGAAACATCAACGAATAACATCGAGAAAAATAAAATAACATAAATGAAAATATTAAGTGGAAATAAAAAGTATTTTCCGAACAGTATTTTTTGGTATTCAATAAGCAGGGCCTCGAGAATTGCAAAAATTCTTGCCGACACACATTCACATCTCAATCCTCAAAATCTTTCTCGCAGGATTCTTTATCGGATAATCGTAATCTTTTCCGTACCAAGCACGAGCCAACAGCCACATCTAAAGACAAAGTTTGGAGAGCAAAAATATTAACCCGCACTCACTTGTACAATTTTAGGAAGTTTTTCAAACACTCAGCTTGATTATTTCAGAAATGTGATTCTGACAGTTAGCACTATATGTTCCAAGAGGTTTTATTTGTTTACAATATTGATTTCATTCCTATACTTTTACCGCTTTTGTAGAAGAGTGGAGCCCGCAGTTATGAATGGTTTTGATCCCTTCTCGCTTCGTTGATTTTCCGAATTTCCTAATAAATAAATAAATAATGTTATAATTTCTTATAAAAGCAAAACAAACTTTAATTTCTTAGTTAATACAGAAATTGATATAAAATGAAATCACGATTTTTATATTAATTCACATTAAATAAGACTGAGTAAAAGCATTAAACTACTCACAACTTCGAAGCGTGAGCGTTTTAATTCTTATATAAACACTACTTTCATCCAACTTCTACGTTTAAACGAAATAAATAAATTTAACTAAACTCTTCGTATTGATTATCAGTTGAAAATATAGAGAAAGGAAATAAATTTCGTTGCGATTCTATAGAAATGTTCAATAATTAAAATACAGCGAAAACAAATTTTTCACGTCTCAACAGAAATAAATGACGTGCGGCAGTCTTACGTGCTCGCTCGCCCGCCCTCTGGCGGAGTGGTTGGACGTTTGCTGCGTTGACGTTTTTCCGGGTCTGTAAATGGAGTTGGTTGGTAATAAAAATGGCGTCCTTTAGTAGTTAATAAATTATTTAAAAAATACTTTGTCTTTATCTGAATTACATTTTTATGGCTATTTAAATGTATCAGAGGATAAGCTATGGTTTTCCTAATTATATTGTCATACATATGTAATAAAATAAAACAGTAAAACGCAGAGGCGGGATGAGCGAGCGATCTAGGTAGTAACCTACCGTGGTTCGAATCATCCCCATGAATTGGCCGAACCCATTAATGGACTTGCTAAAAGACGCCCTCTTACTTGTTAGTGTTTACAGGGAGTAAAATTTATTTGTTTAGTTATGGCAACGCAACGCTCTAGGCATCCCCCTAGGCGATCTGCCTAGGGGGATGCCTTCCGGGAAGTCTATTTAAGGGAAACTGGCCCCTATTTAGGCGTTACAGACGTGGAGAAAACCTGGAAAATTCCACGTGGTCAGCCCCCGTCCGAGCGAGGCACGAACACACGACCAAACTCCAGCGTTCAGGTTACGAAGACCGCTCGGCCACGGGAGTAAAGAGTTTATAAAAACAGTAAAACGCAAATTTATGTACAGTATTCGTTTTATCTACGTATGTTTTATTTTATTCATAATTCCATCTCATAATCAATCTCATATGCATTCTTTATCTCTTATTATTATTAATGTATAGTACCGTACGTATTGTCTTAATAAAGAAATCTATTAGTCAACTTTTAAATTAATTAAATAACTGTAGTTTGATAAATCATTTGTAAGAGCAAATTAATAACTATATATTAAGAATATTACATAGCAAAATTAATTTTTTATAGTCTGTCTTGGCAAGATCATTTGTTGCATAATTCGTTGCAATCTACTTTGCAGATAAAATGAGTGTTCTCGACATAGTAAATTACGGTATGTGCATGTATTTCGAGTCTTGCGATCCTTATTTCCGATCAGTTCACAGGCCTGTAAATTGGCCAAAAATATTTATTGAGACTAAAATTATTGCTGGAAAAGCACGAATGATTTTTTTTAATCGTCAAATCTTGGGTTATTAAAAAGGAAATTTTTGACTACAAACACCTGGCAACTCTGGTTGGTAGCTCCGCAATGAACATATCGGGGACAGACTGTTCTCGAAAAATTCGACAATAACAAATAAATAACAATACGGGAAAGTAAAAATAGGTTATCGAGCGCCGAAAATAGAAGCCTTCGGCTGACTACGTTTTAGTCTACGTTTTAGCATTCAATAATTTCTTGCATTTAAGTCAGCCGAAGGTATCTAAGGAGAGTTCGTGCTTTTGAGAAACAAGGGGATGCTTTTATCGAGTGTAAACTATCTCTACGTAGAATTCTTCTTCTTCTTCTTCTGTCTGTTTCATATGGAGATTCTAGCTATAGAATTCTTTGTAACGTTAGGAACAATCATACATTTTCAGAGAAATCAGGAGTCTACATGATTACAGCGAGTATGTATGGCAGCAAAAACATAGCGGCTACTAGCAGAAAATTAGCATATCGTTCTCGAGAACACTGGCACGACGTTAATAATAATAGGATTACTACCGACCTTGCCAGAAAAGTATGAGAATGATTTTACACCTTTAGGGGTTGTCCATAAATTACGTCCGCATATTTCTTGAAATTTTTACTCCCTCTCCCCTCCTCGGACGTCCAACAAAACTCAGCTCTCCTTAAAACCTTTATCACTTTATGAATAATAAAATGCATAAACTGCATAAAATTTAATGAAATAAAAAGGATGTCCACTGAAGTTCAATCCCCTCTCACCCTTCCTTGTAAGTCGTATTTTGCTTTTTAATTATCATTGTTTTCGTGAGTTCAATATTTAATATCGAATTTTCTTTTGATCACAGGAAATTGGAGTAAAAATATTCCTTCTGCAGAAGGTATAGTCCGATCAACAAAGGACTAATTTTATCAAATTAAAATCTTGAAATTCTAGATCCCTTTCGTACATCACATGACCACCATCGGTAAGCTACGTTGAGTGTTTTTTCTTCATTAAATTTCTTCGTGTTTGGTTATTATTGTCATTTTAGTGCCCGTTCATTTTTCGAATTTCATCTGTTTCTGTCAGTGTAATATGTTCCTTATAGAATAGTTTCAAAAATATTAAAATTATTCTGTAAGATTTGTTTCATGCCATTTCTTCCTTACTACTATTATCTACTATTAGAACTATTCTTAGTAGTATCCATTCAAATTTATGACTCTTGTTGACACAGAATAAACATTTTCTAACAAATCATAAGTTCAGAATGCAGTATATAAATGTGTTTATTACAAACTAAGAAGCTAGTTTTTTTAATTTAAAAAAAAAGGGTCAAAAATGAAAATTTTACAAAAATGTGTCTTTTACTATCATGTCGTTTAACAGCATCAATGTCCCACATATGCAAGCCACCATGCCAATTGTCGTTTCTTAATCTTTACTCCATTTTGAGATATTATGCAAAATAGATGCCAACACACACACCAATCGAATTATTTTGCCATTTCTTGACTGTTTTGAATTCAGGAAATCTGAACCTAAAGATTTGCAAAAACTCCGAAAGAAATTTGACACAATTACAACATTTCCTTGTTATGTGTACAGTACATAACAGCCCGAAAAGTAGAATGAAATTTTTGTATTATTATATACCATGGTGGGTGGGCAAGCAAGAGTTTAACCCTTATTGCCCACTCTCGAGGTTCTCTCGTGCAGGTTACATAGCATTACATAAAAAACGGTTTTTTGTAAACATTGTAAAATAATAAAAATTCGCAACTCGTTGCCGAATTTTTTTTATTATAAAAAGAAAATCAAATCATTTCTTTCCAACAATAGGCCCATCACATTTCTCCTTGTTGAAAAATACATACACGATATTTTCTTTCTTGCAGGTACATTCATAAAACTCGCTTATTTAATATATAAGTCACTTTAATTAAGGTTTACGTAACTAAATTATAACGTGCAACGAACGTCCGATGACGTCCGGTGACCGCTTTTAAAATGGCGTCGGATAAACAAAATATTACGAAATTCAGTAAAAATTGCACTGTCGGTCAATCCGAAAATTCGTCAGAAAATAGTGGACGAACGAGAGGAAGGATTTCTTCTAGTTTTGGGGGTGGCGAGGTAAAGATGACGCTCAATTATAGAAAATCTGGCTTCTAACCCCTTGTAAACCCAAGGGGAGGGTGATAGGGAGTCTCTCGATCCCAATCCGTCGTCACTCGGGGGGATAGAAACGTAGAAAATGCAGATATTTAGCCTTAAAATTCAAAAAGAATCCATGACGTCAATCGCATTCGAATTCGTTACGCGCTTTCTAATCTCTATGGAAACGGCAACAATTGCCGTTTCTATAGAAACGCGTATTGTTGCAACACGATTTTGCGTCACTTTGCACGTTTTTCGCTTGCCAAACGGACGTGTGCGCTCTCTGCTCTGGTTTCTGCTATGTTTTTTGCCTTTTTTCAATGTTCTTAGCTACTCGAACGTGGTTTTAAGAAGACTTTTGGACGCCGACATTACACCAAGTAAGATTTTAATTAAAATTTAGCTAGCTGTAAGATTTTATTTTCGTTTCGTTTAGTCCAACTTTCGGAGACGACGTCGACCGGCTCGGACTTTGCATATTTGCGTTTAAATCTGCCGTTGCTTATGTTTTTCGTTTGAATCCGAAACGCACCTTTTTCCAGTTTTAAACGAGCCGCCACATTCGAAATTGACCGAAGCGCCGAAGACGACGGACGCAAAGGATTAAGTATTTGCTCATTGGTTTATTTTCGTAATTAATTAATTTAGATAATATTTAGTCGATTTACATTTTATAAACACGGTCAAAGAATAAGGATTATTTGCAAATATCTTGTTTATAGAAATTCAATTAAAACTTATTTAATACTAACTCTGAATACGAATTCCATCGCGTAATTTTAAGTAAAATACATTGTCTGATGGATTCTGAAGCATGGCATGTTACTTCGACACGTCAAAAATTTCACCCTTTGACCTCCGACTTCTCCATTGAATTTATGTATTAGTTACAACGCCTTTCAATAGCTTATTTTGCCAGAATTAAATTGTCTGTAATACTAATACATTAACAGTTATGTATACAGGCTGGACACAAACAATTCTTTTCCTTACGCTGTTTGTCTCTTTCCACAAAGTGGCCTTTTCTGAGTCCAGTCGATCTTCCACGCTTCACACTTACGTAACCCTTTGCAAATGCTTTGTGCCACTTAACCTTCGTGTCCCGAGTTCGGTTGTGGGTACTTTTCGCTTCTTCGTACATTTGTGTTGTGTTTTCGTCGACTCGTTCGGACTTTCTTTGCACGAAACTCTTTTAAATGCCGTCGTTGCGTTATGTTTATGTAAATTGCTCTAGAACGAAACACTTGTTAAGACTTGGGTTCGAGTTCGAGTACGAGTGACTTTTCCGCATGGCTACGTTTAATTTTCTGTCGTACAAATACAAGTTACACGTAAGAGAGTTTCTTCGTTCCGAGTCGGTCGTCTTTACTGCAAACGCAGTTCGAACGTTCTAGCAATTTCCGGTAAAATCTAACGCGAGCTATCCGAATTCCGATCCGTCGTGAGTAAATCTCGAACTTTTTCTGCATTAAGTATATCAGAATCCCATTAATTAATTTAATATATATATTTTTTGTTTCTTTACAGAATGAAGAGCTGGAGGTTCTGGCATTGGCTGCGGCCCAAGAAGACGAAGAAGTGTGAAGGGCGTTCTCCTTCCGCAATCGATGAAGAGAGGGCCTTTTCCTCCTTTGAGCGGGGAGAGGAACTCTCTTCCATCGATCGCGGAAGGGGTTCTTCCTTCACGGGATCGCCTTCAAGAATAGCGGATGTCGACAGCATTCTCTGTTCCCCGTTGAACGGAGAGGAGGCATTTCGCCATTCGGACGTGTTCCGAAAAGTGAAATGTCTCCATGTTGACGACATCATCTTTGCCGCACTGGGAGGGGAGGAATGTTTCGATCATTCCTGCCTTTTCCAACGAGTGGGATCCTCTCGTTCGGTGTGGGCAAGGATGCAAAGGAAAAAGCGTCGCTTCGCAAGAGAACGCATGTGAACGACTTTTTCCTTTGTTATTTCTGAAGTTATATTTAAATTTAAGGTTTTAGTTTCATTTACTGACGTAGGATAAGAATGCAAGAGTTTTTTATTTATTTTTTTCCTCTTGTCATACTAACATTTAAACTAAAACCTTAAATTTAATTTACTAACCTAGATGTAAGAAGGCAAGAGATTTTTTATTTATTTTTTCCTCTTGTTGTACTTACATTAGTTTAGTAAGTCACATCCACGCACAGAAACAACAACATCCCTCACGCTAAAACACACAGTTCGTTGCATCCAATCACCAACCATTCCATTGACGTGCATTATAAACAACACCGTTCACAACCCGAACACGCTTCCCAAAATCCAACCTCTGGGTCCACGTCCCGGGAAGCGGTAACATCAGTCGCAACGGCCGATGGCCAAAGAGGCTCTGGTAACAATTTACTTTTAATATTAAAATCTGAATTTGAATTGTTATAACGAAATCATTTACTTGTATCCAAATATTTTTTTTACTGATTATATATATACACACACATACACACACAGTGGAACCTGCCAATGTGACCATGTCGGTGACACGACCACCTTCCTATAGTGACCAGTTTTATTTGGCCTGAAATTTACTCGATAGATTTTAGGGATATTTTTTCCTCTGTATAGCAATCATCTGCTTATTGTGTAATGCTACCACTGTTAGATCTGGTTTTCCTGAAATGTAACCTGTTAATGTGATCACTTTATAGAAAAAAGATGCGTTTGTATTTTCATATAAAATTCCAAATTATCTATCTGCAAAGACTTCAACTAAGTACGAGTTTAATAAACACTTACCAATCAAATACCTCGTCATAAATACTGTATGCTCTTTCCAAAATCATAAAAAGAAATTCATTAAAAATAATTTTATAAAGAATTAGTTTATTACTATAAATAAATAATGAAGATAGCGTGAATTAAATTGTCATTAAGATAATTAACATTTCTTCAGGCATTGACAGATTTGCTCTTGCAATCTGGTTGGACTGCAATTTGAAACAATTGTAGACCCATAAATTCCCATTGTCGTCCATCCTCCATTAGATAGATGAGAATATGGAAGCCCCGATTAACTATATACAAATTTGCGGTCTATAGCAGAAGTGACGTGTTTTTAATTAAAAAAATAAAATTGTGTGGGGCGCCACTTTTTATCAGATTTTTCTTATATAAAAAGTTTTTATATTTTTAGTTACTTATAAAGTGGCAAAAAAGGGTTAATTTTGAGGGTAGGATGTATTAAACTAAACAAGCAATTATAAACTCTAACAGTTTAATTATTCAAAATCAACACTTAACTCACATTAGATCGGTAAAACCAGGTCGGCTACAATATTAATCCTCTAGAACACCTTCTCTCGGGCTCTATCTATATATATAATCGAGACGGGTTGATAATAATAATAATGATAATAATAATAAGTGCAGAGCCCAAACGGTTAGGAGTTGAAAGTTGAAATTTGGTACACAGATAGAGTACGTCATGAAAACGCACACTAAGAAGGGATTTTTCGAAATTCCCCCCCGGGGGGAGAGAGACAGGATTAAAACTTCTATATACAGTACATTATGGATACGAGCCCAAACGGTTAGGAGTTGAAAGTTGAAATTTGGTACACAGTTAGGGTACGTTAGGAGAACGCACACTAAGAAGGGATTTTTCAAAATTCTTCCCCACGGGGGAGAGGGACAGGATTAAGGCTTAACACTTCCATCAACAATGGAAGTGTTAAGTAACAATGGAAGTGCTAAGTAACAATGGAAGTGTTAAGTAACAATGGAAGTGTTAAGTAACAATGGAAGTGTCAACAATGGAAATGCTACGTAACAATGGAATTGTTAAGAGAAAGCGACGTGCAATATGCAGATGCAGTTTTTTTTCGTTTTTGCGGGAAATCGAACATATTTTTAGACCCATCTAATAATTCTCTAATTAGTCTGGAAACAAGGGGACCCAATTCTTGCATTCTGTGAAATCGAACATATTTTTAGACCCATCTAATAATTCTCTAATTAGTCTGGAAACAAGGGGACCCAATTCTTGCATTCTGTGAAAACGGGTAAGGTTGACTGTAACGTAATAATATTTATCTTAGTTATCGTTACTTTTGCCCAAGCAACGCCGGGCCCACCTGCTAGTTCTTTATAATTGACATCTTTTATAATTTATAATTTTTCATAAAAGTTTTTACATTTTATCACATTGCCAAATTATACGAGAACAACCCGTTCTATCTCCCCAACCTCTCGACCTTTCGCTGCCAAAACTTAACCATACCTTTAGGCTAAGCTAGGTCTTTCTCTCCTATCAGGACGAAAGATGGATCATTCTCCTTGTGTGATAAAGGTAATTTAAATTAGGTTGACATTAGATAATAAATAAACTTCTCATTTTCTCATGACTTTTACCATAGAGGACGAAGTGGCCATTTGTCAGACATGAAATTTTTTTCCTATATCTGAGGCTAAACAGCTCGTTTTATTTTTCTACATATCTTATTCTCATATTAAAATTTACTGTTTTTGTTTTCTTTTTAGACACAACAATATTCTAGAAACATTCACACACAGATATAACATCACTCTAATACCATTTAACCTTTACTGGACCCTCGCACTCATGCATTTACACAACAAGCACTTCACTCTTTGTAGAAATGACATTTCTATTTTATTCTGGGTGTCCGTCAATATCTAGTCTCAGTTTTCATCTATATAACTCCATTCTTGAGATTAAAGAAGAACAGATGGAAAACTGAGAATTTATAGGTCTACAATTTTTTTAAATTCCAGCCCAATAATAATAATAATAACTGCTAAAATTCTGGTTATCAAACAATTATTTAATCAGAAATGTTTTTGATTATGTGTGGGACAAGCGGAGGGGTGAAACGTGATACGCCCAATTATTTACATCTTGGGCATCATCATTCCAACGGTAAAGAGGAGACACTGTTTAGTCACCACCTGAAGCAGACCTCAGTGGAGGTCGAAAACGTTTGTGAAGATTGTTATAGGACACAACACTGTTGTAAAAAAAAGATTAGGTTGATTGTTGTCACATAAAAGAAATAAAGAAACAGCAATACAATTAAATATATTTTGAGATATTTTATTTTGCAATAATTATGTAGAATATTGAGACAAATATTACTACATTAAATTACAATGCTTTGTTACTTTTTATTCCACAGAGGTTATAATTAATAATGTTACAGAATAAAATAAAATAAAATACACATTTAATTTTATCATTTTCTTCTCATTATATACATGAAGAAAGGAAATGATGTGTACACACATTCAAGTATGTATGTTATTATATTTACATATTTACTGACAAAACATTAACTCAGCAATTATAATAATGCTGATATTTTTACAATTAAATCCTTGTATTATTTCTGTTAATTAACAAACAGTTAAGGAAACACCACTACCAAAGTATATCAGATAAGAATTCTGCTTTCCACCCAAGTAATTGATATTGATCCAAGATTAATTCTCTCTCCTCTTTGATACACAAAATTAGGCACTTCCCCTTACTATATTTTACTATATCATTTATGAATCATCATGATTTCTGTAGATTTAGATGAGATAAACTGAACAATAAATCTTTCACATCCAAATCAACCTGTAAAAATATAATTCAAAAAATTATTTTATATCAGCAATATAATACTAATTATTCTGTGAAAGTTAATAAAATTTGCTACCATTATAAATAATGAGAAATTATTTATTGTGATATCGTCACAATGCTCAGCTGCAATTTTTAATCATATTTTTTAAATTTATTTAATTTAAAATATATGCTCGACACTTCAAATTAATAGTGTCTTGCCCCTGTACATCATACTTTTCCTGTTAGCAATAGAGTTGTGTTAGTCATCTATCTAACTCAGGGGTCACCACTATAGCCCACAAGGTGAATTCATCTGGCCCACTGCCACCCTGTGCCAGAAATGAGCTAAAATATAATTATTTATATGGAAATATCTTAGATTGTAGATAAACTTATTATGTAGAAAAAATTAAAATAAGTGTAATTAAAAATGCCAAAATTGGTCCAATCTGATTTTTGCATTTGACAGTAATATAATTTTTAGGAAAATCATTGAATAAAAAATTTAGCAACTCTGCGACATTGAATATCAGAGTGCTTTTTGTGTAAGTACTTGCAATAAAGTTTCTATTGATAAGAAAAGCGATTACAAGCTTGCTGCACCAATTGTGTTTGTGTATTGATAAATAAATATATCGACTTTATTTTTTGTATATTCAGTATACTATACTGTATCGAACAATATGGTTATATGACCCATGCTTGTCATTTTCTATCTGGCCAACTGTGAAAAAAAGTTTGGTGGTGACCCATCTAACTCCTTTATGGGGAAAATTTTTGAATTGAAATGTGATTTCCAGTTTGCATTGGAAGTTCATATATAGTTAATCAGGACCTCCTGCCCCTAATCTTTCCATATCTAGTCTCAGTTTTCATCTATATAACTCCATTCTTGAGATTAAAGAAGAACAGATGGAAAACTGAGAATTTATAGGTCTACAATTTTTTCAAATTCCAGCCCAATAATTATAAAACAAACAACTGCTAAAATTAATGATGATAACAACTGCTAAAATTCTGGTTATCAAATAGATTATTTAATCAGAAATGTTTTTGATTATGTCTTTTGTCATCTTCATCCTACAGAATAAACAATTCTATTCTATTTATTTATTTATTCTGTAAGCTGAAGATGACCAAAGATATGACTAATCATGTTTCTGATTAAATAATCTGTTTTGTAACTAGAATTTTAGAATCCGTTTATCATTATTTTAAAAATTATTTAATAACTTGTTTAATTATATTATAGATTAATTACTACTATATTATAGATTAATTTTGTAAAATACTTATCAACTGAATTAAAACATTTGTTTCTTTACAAAAAAATTTTTTCTATATTACAGTACTCTGGATAACTCAGCCACACCTTGGCAGGGCGAAAACAAACTTAGGCGAACTTAACTTTCCCGTTTAAACTTAATCTTTTTACATGGAATGAAGATAGTGCTGATTGACCAATGAGCGCTTCGTAGTCCTATTGGAGGTCCGTGCGATCGTCTGATGATCGAAGGCCAATCATCTATTCTGTTTTCAAAACTAATGGTCGTTTCTCGATCCGTATTTCTATGGCGACAACCGTTGCTTGTTTGAAAAAGAGGAAAAATGCGGGAATCATACATCTAAACGATTCCATCAAGACAACAGTACTCTGCGATGGCATCTTCCGTTAAAAGAAAACAAGTGAACATGTCTATGGAGCAAAAGTTGCTGGCATTAAGAGACTGGATAACGGAGAAAGTGTCAGTGCAGTGGCTAAGGACTTGGGAGTCGGCTAGATAATTTTCATTGTAGACAGCTTTATGCTTTTCTGAGGTCTGTCTTATCAGGTAAATTACTGTACACAGTGTATTCATTAATTTTCATTTTCATGTAGTAAATGCTCTATGCCTTCATAAAGGACATACTTTTCCTTTGTTTAAGGGTATTTGGGCAGTTTATTCTCTGTTGTATTCTCAAGCAAACAATATATACAAGTATAGTACAATATTTTCTGAGAAAACATGCATACTTATCCTTTTTTAACCCCATTCCCGATAACCCGGCATTTTCACAAACTCAGCCATCCTTCGGTCCACATTAGGCCGAGTTTTCGAGGCTCTACTGTATTACATAATTTATAATATCCTTCCTATTGAATGAAGTTTTTTACATTTATTCAAGGACTAAGAAATAACTTACTTCTTCTCTTGTCTGATGATAGTGCAGACGACTGGAAAATGAGTTAAGCAAATCTACTTCGGCAGACTTCCCAGATCTCTGTAGATATATTTGCATCATATCTATAACCTAAAATGAATTTATTTTAACAAAAAAATCATTTCAATTACTAAGTCTATATCAAAATAAAGTATTAGAATCCATTAAAAGATTTTGAAAATTTTAATAATGTGATATTTAATAGCTAAATTTCTAAAAATAAAAATAAAATAAATTAAGAAAGATTAAAATTACTTATCTATTTGACTATATAGTCAAATGTAGCCAAGTTATTTCTCATGTGGCAAGTTTAGTGAAATTTGTCCACAAAGTCAACAAGATGGCTACTCTATTGCTAAGTATTGTCATGTATTTTCATTCAAGTATTTGCTGAATTTGTGCCAGTAGCTTACAAATATGAATCTATCCTCAAAAATAACACTATGTTAATTTGAGAACTGCTTAATTTAAGTCTTACTATAATCAACTTTTGAAGCTAGATATTGTAAAATCATAGCAGAATTGTCTAACTGTACTCAAATGTCACTAATATTGTGAAAATATCACAATTTCACTCACGTTCCAAAAGTCAACACAAATATATATATTTTGAAGAAATTTTTGAAATATCTCATACATGCATTCTAGCAACTAGCAAACCATATACTATTTTTTTTTTAGTTTTATTTTAAAAATTCAAAATTAGTACATCTTATATCATATCCACATTTATAGCAAACAAATCTCAATCAATTTCTTTAATTCAAATTAAAGAAGTTTAAATTTCAAATGCATTTTACCAATAAAATCTGTTAATTAATATAAATTTAATATTAAAAAAAATAACTGTTAATAAAGAAAACTGCAAATAAATTTAAATCAAGATTATTAACTAAAAATATTTTTATTAATGCTTATTAGTTTTTGATTTACTTTTCTTTCATAAAATTTATCTTCAGCTAAAGCAGTAAACTCAATATTCAAACTACAATATTGAAATTGTTTTATTTGAATACTATACAAATACAGGATATCAATTAGAAAAACTGTTTTCTTGAAATTTTTTGAGAAAAAAATATTCTTTACATTTTAAGATGAATTTGGCTTATGAGAGACATCCTAATTTTAATATAAATAAAATAAACTATTTTAAATTAATGATAAAAATTTAAGCATTTCTATATTAATTTAACAAACCTGCAAAACTTCTTTTTTCAATTGACTAGATGAATACTGTGTATCAATCTGTAATAATTTTAATTTTGACTGGGCAAGATGAAGTGGTGTTCGACCTGAATTATCCAAAGCACTCACATCAGTTCCTAAAATAAAAAATTTCAAAATTCACAAATTTAACTAATTTATGTATTGATTTAATAAAGAGTGTACACACATTTTTTACTAGATAAAAGTATATATATTCATAAATGTTTGTTGTATGTTTTTCAGGTATCCAAAAACAGCTTGTGTGGTTTTTTTAAGACAAAATTAAAATCTCAGTAAAATAAAACAAAAATATTTTTTATCCTCATTCAATTTCTTTTCTAATTCCTCTTTATTTCAAAATTGTTGGTTATGCACATGATTGACAAAAGGTAAAAAATCAAATGATGAGAGGTCTGGTGAACATGGTGGGTAAGGTAGAATTTTTCACAAAGACTATGGAGCTTTTCCCAATCACACTTGAAGTGTGAAATTTTGCATTATCTTGAAGAAATGCAATACCTTTGTGATTAACTCTTGTTGTTTTTGGAAAAGCTTCTCATCCATACATTACAGCTGAGCAGAGTAAACTTCTCCTGTGATTGTTTGGCTTGAGGGTAAGAGTTCAATGAACAGTACTTATTATATTCCATCAAACATAATAACAAAATCTTCTGTTGAAGTGCAGGTTTTGACATGGAAGATGCAGGTTCCCCAGAAGATAGCCAATGATAAGATCACTTGAGTGTTGCAGTACATAATCCATTTTTCAGTAGTCTGTTCAAAAACAGTTTGATCTTATACTGAGAATGACGAGATAAACAAATTGAAAATCTCTAGAATTTGTTTTCTACTGTCACAGTAGAAAACAAATTCTATCTAAATTAAGCAAATGAGTTCATGTAGAACCCATTTGCTTAATTTATATACTTTTCTCAGTCAATGCAAGTGCAGATAAATGGTTTTATCACTTTTACTAAATCTTCCTGTCCTCATGTTTGACTCAAATATGGTTCAAAGGCATTCTTTAATTTGTCATCAATGGCTGATTTCCTTCTTTTTGAAGTGCATCTTTAAGAGAATCATCATGTGATGCAAATTTTTTTTACCATTTTTAGGCCAAGCATTCACTAACCATCCCTTCTCTGAATTTCTGGAAGCTTATTCAGCATTTGTCTAAAGTTTAAATTCATAAAGTAAACATGCTCAAATAACTGTATTTGAAGTTAACATTTTGACATCTGTTTTCACATTTATTGTAAACAACTATACATATAAAATTTTTTAAATTTCTGTGAAAGTAAATAACAATGGAAATAACAATAACATGCCATCAATAATGAATATTACATAATGTTCAAACTAGTAATTTTATAAAACCACACAAATCTTCTTGGTTAGCTGATGTATTTTTTTATAACAACATATTTTAATACTTGTTTTTACGCTTAAATCACTCAAATTATTAATTTATGGTCAGATGATTTAACCATAAATTAATAAATATTAATCATTAAAAATGTATAAAAATAAAATGCTTTTTAGTTCAATTTGTTGAATTAATAACAACAGTTTTAATCACAAAAATTCTATAATTATTTTAAACCATATCAAATCCTGGAAAAACTAAAAATAAAATATATTTAAAAAACTATTTACCTGATTTCAAAAGAAGTGTGACCATTTGTATATTGCTTGTACAAGCAGCTGGAAAAATAAACAAATTATAAGAATATATTGCATATAAATATTTGTTATATTAGTTGTTAAAAAATTTTTTTTTCAATAATTCTCTTTATAAACAGTAATCTCAATACAGCTTTTTTTCTTCTTTTCATTTTGAATATTTAAAAATGAGAAAGCAATTTAGTAATTTGCTTTAGGCTTGGTATATTTCTGAAATTACAAAGTGTATTTAATTCAAAACTAAAAACTTTAAAAATTATTACAATTTTAAATCTATATTATTATAATCTACAGATGTTTATTTCAAAATAAAAAAAATTTGCATAAGTACTTGTAATTTGTATTTTTCCTACCATTTTGTCACAAACAAATTTTATTTTATTCTTTTATTTTATTTTTATCATATAAGTTTTGTAAAAAATCATTAATTAAAAATGAATATTCATAAGTTTTCTGAAAGATGGAAGTTTCTTATATCACATACAATAATCAACAAAGCTTGTATATTAGTTAACCACATAAGATAAAAATTAATTTAATTAAAAAAATTTAATTTACCTAAATGAAGAGGTGTATTTCCAACAACATCTTTCTGATTAGGATTAGCACCTCTATCAAGGAGGACCATAGCTACAAATTTCAGATCATGAATTAATTATATTATTTTTAATTATATATTCATAAATGAACTTTAACAAAATTAACTGTAATAATCACAAATTTCATATATTATATATTTTTATATTAAAAATTTATAATTCTATTAAAAATGCAATTTATAAAGTTATAATTTTATAATCAATCATATAATATATAATCATAATTAACAGAATTATTACTTCTAAAAAGTAGAAAAAATACAAAATTAATGAGTAAGACAACCTTCTAATAATAATTGAATACTTAATAACAATTTAGAATAAACTGAATAAGTTGAAAGTTAGAACTGGCTAAAACTGCTGAAGAGTTAACTATAATTATTAAAGAATTTTACTAACAAATATTTTCCTTTTTTTAAATAAATAGCAATTGATTGTATGAGAATATAATTCATATGTATTTGCATAAGAATTTCATATTCTAATGAACTACAGAACAATTATTATATTTAAACAATAGCAATTTTGCTGTGAAAATTTTTTTATATTCATATAAAAATAATAACTTTAGAATGCTGCATTAAAATCATATTATTATTGTCAGAAAAAAACATAAAATAATAAACTTTCATAAAAATAAAGATATCCATAAATTATCAAAGTTATACAAGTTTATAAGTAAGACATCTATACTATTATATATCATTAAAATTCCATCCTGTACAATTTGTTTATAATTTATTTATTGTTATAACAGTTTCTGACCAGTTAACAAACTTATGTGAAATTTCACATTATCGTAATAAAACACTACACCTGTTTTGTTGATCAATTCTGGCTGCCTTTTCTGTCTGATGATATTACTCAATTTGTTTACTTGATGGCAGTACACTTTCGAATCAATTGTTAAATTGTCTGGTAAAAGTGCCAAAAAAAAATTTCCATAAAATCCTACCAGAGATAGCATCTCTCTTTAAGAACATGTGGAACCCATATATCAAGCTTTGAAACGAAACCAATTTGTTTCAAGTAATCATAAACAGTTCAATTTGACAAATTTTATCTCTTAGTGATTTCACGTGTTGTTATTTGGCAGTTTGCTTCAATCAGTACCTTTATTTTGTTTTCATTTGCTTCAACTGGCCATCCAGAACGTGATGCGTCTTCAATATTGAAATTGCCAGAATGAAATTTTGTAAACCAGTTTTGGCACTGTCGTTCTGTCAATAAATCATCTCAATACACGTCACGCAATTTTTTTCTTGCTTGAACAGCATTCTTACCTTTTCGGTAATAAAAGAGCAAAATATGCCGAAAATGCTGCTTTCGATCTTCCATATTTGATGGACCACAAAAAATAAACAATTGCACAAAATCAAACAAAATTTTTTACAAATAAGCCTTAAAATGCCAGCTGTCAAAATATATAATGAAAATACGGTTTAGAATGAAAATGGCAGAAAAAATACGACTAATCCATCTAGTGGTAAAAAAACAAAATTACTTTCCGAACAATAAAAGGTGTGAAATTGTGTAACGTTCTAACAACTGTTAGAAAGTTACATAATTTCACACCTTTTATTGGATGGACTCCATTGAACAGGATTGGTTTTTTTAAATTAAATATTCTAAGAATTGTTTATAATAATTTAATTGACTACAAAAACCAGTCCATACAGAAAACTTAGTTTCATACTTGGTACTCCAATAACCTTTTTTCTATTATCAAATAGATACATCTATTTGCAAATTCTAATGATATGATAATGATATTAGATATATAAGATATCTAATGGCAAATTAAAATAGATATATCTATTTTAATTTGCCATTTAAAGTCAAAAGGTTCTTTATGCAATTAAGATTAAATAGTTTTATATAATGATATAATCAAATTTTTTTTTGAAATTATTAATCAAATGGAACACTACATATCACTGCTATTTAATAGATGTCAGCATTCTTGTCATTATTAAGAATTGGTTTATAGTTGAGTTGCCTTTGAATGTAAACATAAAATTAAATGCTATTTTAGTCTCATTTCATTAATAAATAATTAATTTTCATATCATATATTCAAATTTATTTTTATATTTATCATTTTATGTAATTATTTATTCAATAAAGTATTATGTATCAGTGACGAGACTATGTCTTGTCTATTAAATTACTCTACTGTCAACAGCTGCACACCTTAGAGGTATGAAGGAGTATATGTCAGGAGTTGCAATTTGGCACAGAGTATTTGGTGCCCAAATCAGGTGCACATAAAAAAACCAGACTTGTAGGTAGTCAGAGGACCAAGAATTGAGTCAAAATAAAATACAAAATGGCGACACTGTTTCTACAAACAGGAGCTAGTGTGAGATTTTCACATGCATTTACTGTTGGGAAATTTGAAATGCAAACGTTAAGAAATCGAATTTTGACAAATGTGTGACACATGTTACATGTGTACTCTCTTGCTTTTGTCATTTTGCCATCCTGCAAAAAGACAAGAGCAACATCAGGACAATTCAAGTACAAATATCTTCCCACTTACCATAGCCAAGAACAGGCCCATGACAACGTAACCTTTGTAACCACGGCAGAAACAAAGCCTGCCGTAATCTACGCCAGGTCCCCAAATACCAGTGTCGGCTTTTCCTCATTGGTTAGTGCTCATTTTTCTGCTTTCCTTAAAAAACGATGCAAAGTTGAGCCCTGAGTCTCCTAAACATAGTCTCATCCCAAAATTGGCCTTGCAGTTTTACTTGTTTCATTTTAGTTTAATTTGGAGTTTTTTGCAGTTGTCTGTATGTTTATTATTATTATTATATTGGGTTTAGTGGGTTATACTCGGTTCACACCGGTAAATGTGTACTATGCCGGACCAGAGTCAAAGCATAGCAACCAAAATAAAACTAAAATTAAATAAATGTGTTAGTGTCTGTATTCAGGAATTTCCTAACAATACGGCATGTATTCAATATAGTGGCCTTCTGTAGTGTGATGTACAGTACGTATTTCTATTCAATTGTAATGTTCCCAGGCTTCTGTATAGTATGTGTGGTATCACACCTGTACAGGAGAGAACGACAGGTACAATAAGCACCCTTTCCATTCTTCACAGATGCCTTATTTCGTGGGCAAGTTCTGTGTACTTGCTAATTTTTTCAGTGAATGTGTTTTGTATATTGTGAGTGTTTGGAACAGATATGTCTATAATGTATGTGATTTTATTGTGTTTGTCAATGAGTGTGATGTCTGGTATGTTGTGGTAAATTGTTTTATCTGTGATTATGGTTCTGTCGTAGTACATTTTGTGTGTTGTTTTCCAATACTGTCTGTGGTTTGTGGATCTCTAATAATTTGTGTTTGTTTGCAAGCTCTTGGTGTATTATATTTGCTACTTGATTATGTCTGTGTAAATAATCTGTCTGTGCTTGCAAGAGTTTGCACCCAGATGTAATGTGTTGTATAGTTTCTGGCATGATGTGACATTTTCTGCATATGTCATTTGTGAGTGTTATATCTTTGAGTATGTGTTTTCTGTAGTTTTTAGTATTTATGGCCTGATCCTGTATGGCAATCATGAATCCTCCTGTCTCCCCAAAGAGGCATCCTCGATCTAACCAACTGTTTGACGCAGTTTTGTCAACAATTATTATTATCATTATTATTATTTTTTTTTTTTAACAAATTGTATGAAAACAAAATTTTACTATCATTTTTTTAAATTTAACAAATAATTTTACTACACTTTGAAACTATTGAAAAAATAAATGAATGAAATTGAAAAACTGAAATCACCACATTTAATTTTTTACAGTGTTTTACTTAATTACATTCATTATTGATTTAAATAATAATTAAAATTTTTCATAGAACATTTTACCTATATCAGTGTAACCTTTGCAAGCACTAAAATGCAAGGCTGTTCTCTTTCTATCATCAGCAGCACAAGGATCCACTCCAGCTTCTAAAAGCTTTATTACTGGAAATTATTATAATAATAATTATTTTTTTTTTTATAATGTGCAAAAGTAATTATTATATAAATATTTCTGATTAATATGAATTTAAGTCATTAATAATATTCAAATATAATTTGTAATGAATCGCACATGTTCAATAACAAATTATGGAAAGATTTTTTTGAATAAATTATCTTAAATATAACCTTTTAATGTTACTATGAAATTTATAAATAAAATGTTAAGTGTAAACTTTTCAATTAGTTGTATTGTGTTCAAAATACCTTTAAGAATAATAGAGAAATAATGTTCAAATAATGTTTCACAAAATCAACAATATAATATTAAAATAAAATTTATCAAACACTTTTTTGTCTTCTCTGTAAACATTGGAAGCTTCATATAAACATGTATCCTAAAAATATCCACAAATTTTAATAGTGTTTTCTGGTGAATTCAATTAATTGAACAAGTGTACAAATCAGCATACATTTCAATTGTTCTTCTTAATGTTAGGATGAAGGTTTTGGCTAAGTCAAACTTTATATGGAGAGGTGGGACTAATATTTTCTTTGGGTTTATCAGTGGAAGATTATGGATGTCCTCCATGTTTCTCAAAGTTCTTCATTCCCAGTCATGTCTGACATAATACAGTATTCTTCAATAGAACAATTATTCTTCATGCTTGTAAAGCAATAAAATTTAGTAAAACCATCTTGCATACCCATCAGCATACCAAGGACTTTTAAATCACCACATATTTTTTAGGAGTGCAAGCAGTATTCAGTTACATCCAGCACTATACAAGGTCTGTTCAAAAAGTATCGGACCTTTGGTCGGCAAAAATAAATTTATTGACTTTGAGGTACAAAACCCTAATCCCCTTCAAAGTAGTCTCCTTGGTAATGTATACACTTCTCCCAGCGTTCCTGCCATTGCTGGAAACACTGCTGGAACGCATCTTTTGGAATGGCCATCAGCCGGTCCGTCGCATTTCGCACGATGTCTTCTCTCGACTAAATTTGGGTTCCTTTTAGCGGCATTTTCAGCTTGAGAAATAGCCAAAGGTCACACGGAGCCATGTGGAGAGAGTACGGAGCGTGATGAACCACAGGAGTATTGTGTTTGGCGACGAAAGCCCGAATCAGATGTGCAGAATGGATGGATGCGTTATCACGATGGAGCTGCCAAGTTTTGATCGACCACAGATCCGATCGTTTGCGTTGCACTGTATCGGAAAGACGACGAAGGACCTCCTGGTAGTACTCCTTTGCGATGGTTTGGCCTTGCGGTGCGTACTCACGACACACCACCCCAAGAGAGTCGAAAAAACTGTCAACATGACCTTTGATATTGCTGCGGACCTGCCGCACTTTTTTTGGCCTCGAGGATTGTCCCCGAAAGCCTGCTGAATCTTGCGAATGGTTTACACTCGGGTATTGCCAAGGTTTTTGGCAAAATTTGATGTAATATCGCTGCTCACGTTGTTCAGTCATTTTCCAGCTTAGTGAAATCCAACGAGAGCGCACTACATGACCTCACTCATACGCCGATTACCAACGACTGACGCTTCCTGCAGGCGGGAAAAAATTCAGGGCTGTGCATGACTGTCCCCTCCACAACTCCACCGAAGGAGGCCTCTC
>NW_019385979.1:7328-33554 GCF_000671375.1 Centruroides sculpturatus | reverse complement strand
AAAGTACGTCCTTTATGAAGGCATAGAGCCTTTACTACATGAAAATGAAAATTAATGAATACACTGTGTACAGTAATTTACCTGATAAGACAGACCTCAGAAAAATACTTTATGAGAGCTTTTATACTTTTATAAAGCTGTCTATAATGAAAATTAATTAACTAAGGATTTTTTTGCCCTGCCAGGATGTGGCCGAGTTATCCGGAGTGCCGGGTTATCGAGAGCCGAGTTTTCGAGGTTCTACTGTATTCATGAAAGTAATATTCTTAAAAATATTTACCAATTAAACATACTTCTGTTAAAAAAACATGCAATTATACATCCAAAATAAATTTAAAATTTAATATTGAAATGTACTGCTGACAATGTATAAATTATATAAAATTTTAATTTTATATTATACAGTGATGCCTCGTAATTCAAACTTAATTCATTCCAGAAGACCATTTAAACTCCATAATGTTAGAAGTCTGAATCAACTTTTCCCATTAGAAATAATGGAAAGTGAATTAATCAATTCCAAATCCTAAACTATATTTATTTCAATAAACTTAAAACAGCAAATAAACAACATTTAAGGTAAAAATAACACATTTAAATGCTTTAATAATAAATTAAAACACAAAAACAATAAATAAAATACGTAAATATTGTGTAATAAAATAAAAATTACATTATCTGATCATGCCTATTGACTTTGGCATCTTAAACATTGCCACCAGATTTGCCAAACATGTATGGCTTTCATGCTTCGCAATAACTTCCTTTTTCACCTCAACTGTCGATATTATAATCTTCCTCTTAGACCTCGTTACTTATACAAACTTCTTCGATGCCATGGTTAATAAGTAAAGGTTATATTGGGTCAAGCACAAAGTTTTTGCATATTTTTAACAGCCAACATTACTTAATATAGATGTATAATTTAATTATAACAGTTGTAAAATTTAATACTTTACTGCTAATTTGAGGTGGTGTTCTTTGTTTAGAATCTTATTTTGAGCTTTTCACTTCACGTCATGTTTGAATAAAATCAAGTTGTAATGTCTTCGGATAAAGAGCATGTCAGGCATATTATTCTTTATGAGTTTTAGAAAGGATATCCAAACAAAAACATTTCAGATGTAAAAAACTTATACCAAGTAAATGTGATGTTTGTAAAAGTGACACTGTACGGTCCGCGAATGAAAAGGTACAAAGAAAAGGCTCTACGACAATTGTATATTCGCAGTCTTATTCCTTTATTTCATTTTGAACAAAATATAAAAAGAATCCCAACTGATTTTATGATAATTTACAATTGAACGTGATTTTCACAAAGAACTCTTTGTCCCAAACAAAGGACGATGACACATCTGTCCCGATTGCGTAACAATAAATTTTGGACAAGCGCGTAACTAAATCTAACTTAAATTTAACTTAATACTAATGAAATAATAATGAAGGTAAAATAATAGAAGAGAATGAGAAATGAGATGATTCACTCGGGATTTCTATATGTCAGGTTGATCAACGCCTTGGGTGGGACCTGCTTCTTTTATCGTGACCTCCATCTTCAAGATCTTCTCAACTCAAATTTTCTCCAGAGCTCTTCACGACACGTCCGACTTCTTTCCTGTCTCCTTGAAAACAAGCCTTTCTCCCCTGGCCGCTATTTCCCAGGTCACCTTCTTTCTATTGTCTTCCCCCGATTCTTAGAACAGCTAATCCTACCATCAGGTGATACCAGTCTTTGGAAAGTTTTAGGAAACGAAAGAACAAAGAAACAAAGAAAGGGCTAAGACTTACAAAAATTAAAAATTATAAATATACAATATTATGGCCGACGGCCACATAAAAATTTGACAATTTAGACAGTCAAAATATGACTTTTTTACTTGAAAGGGAGTAACTACTGTGACTCCTGATAATACCGTGAAAAAATTCAAATGTGTATGGGGAAGGTGTTCCAAATTTCAAAAGTGTGAAATTGGTTTAAAAAATTCTGTTTGAGAAATTATGAACGAAAGGATACAAAAAAAAGGTACAGATGCCCAAAAGCTGTTGACGAAGAAAAATTATGGGAAAAAATTGTTGAAAATCAATGAATAACACATAATACAATAAATATAACGAAACACACCAAAAATAAAGTGGAAAAAAAGCACTGAAAACACTTGAGCATAACATGAGAGCAAAAGACAGCTTGGACACACAGCCCATTGCATTTACACTTTGAACAAATTTTTCATTGCTCATGCAGTTTGAAGTTCAAAGCATTGTTCAAACTCTGAAGCAAATTTTTGTTGCATTTTGCATTCGAACTCTAAAGCATTCAAAGTTAGAGTTTGAAATACGAGGTACTACTTTATCTATTTTTTTAATAAATCAATTATAATTATAAAAAATATTGATAAAAATGCAGTTAATGGATTAAATTACAAAAAATAATTCATATTTAGTTATTTATAAACAAAAAATTAATTCATTCTTTACTAACACTTTAACTTACCTAAGACATCACGAACTCTGGTATAAATGCCATCTACATATTTCCAACGATCATGCTTTTTCTGAACAATTCCAGGTCTCATTTTTCCTGTGTGATCATGTTGCTCATATTCACTGCCATAACCAAACTGCAATTTTTCTGCCACATTATGTTGCTTGTAATTACTGTTATATCCAAATTGGTGAGATAAAGGTTGAACATTTAAAAATGATAATCCTGCTGGAGGATCTGTTGATTCTGCAGAACTTTCTAGCTTATCCGATGTACTGTTGTGATCCTAAAATAATTATCGATTTTAAATTTATTTTTGTCTAATAATTAATATATTATTTACACAATTAATTATTATTATCTATTACATGTGAAAAAATTCTATTTGAAACAATTTCAAAATTGATTTTATTTAAGTATTAAATGTAACAATTCTGAATACTTTGTATATCTGTTTTAACTTTTCTGAGAAATTAAAAATTTACATATACTAATACAAATTAACTTAGGACATTTTTCTAGGATGCACACTAATGAAATAAGCATTCTATGGGACTAAAATATTACATACATGAAGATGCAATGAATTTATAAAAATGAGCTTCTTTTTTCAATTCACTCACTAAATACTTCTTTACAAAATAAAGATCAATATTAATTACTGTAGATTATTTTTAAAAAATAATGTAATTAGTGTTGTATATATAAGGAGTGTAATTCTGATTTACAAGCACTTGATAAATGAAAATTGTATACAGTTTCCTTTTATCTCTCTCCCAACCCCTTAAGCCAATAACCCGAGNAGGGCTGTGCATGACTGTCCCCTCCACAACTCCACCGAAGGAGGCCTCTCTCGCATCATTGGTTTTACGCGGAAAAAAAAAGGTCCGATACTTTTTGAACAGACCTTGTATACTCATGCTGTCATAACTCTCTTTCAAAAAAAGTGAATGAGCAATTGGTATAGACGGGTTTTAAATTACCACTATGCAGGACTGCTTTCAGACTTTGTTGGAAAATCTATAAGTAACTGCTATACCAATGGATGATATTTTTGTTATAGTCCAAGGAAGAGTTCACTTACATCTTTACAGTATCATCTTCAACAAAATTTTTTTTTAAATTTTCTAAACTTTAATTTTGTATTTTTTTTGGATGTTTAGTGCTAGTGTACTTTTCTCAAAAACAGACTTATCACACTAGATTAAACATGAAACAGAAGGATCTTGACAAGATCCTTCTGTTATGTATTTATTTTTCAATATGCATTTTGGATATAACAGGTTCCTCTTCAGTCTTAATACATAGATACTTTTTTAGTATTTGTAAGCATATGTATATACATTATTAATTTTATAATAAAAATTTCACAACATATATACACACAGCAAACCACCACCAAATAAGAACATTTTAACAGGACAGACTTGAATCAAAATTTGTACCATTCAATATAACCTCTAGAAAAAAATGTTGAAACCATATTGTAATCACAGTACAATTATACTCTAATAGAATTTACCAACATCCTTCTTACATACCTGCATTGGCTTTGCCTTTGGGTGTGTTTCCCTCTGGCTCACACATATGCACTAGTTTGTTTATTTTTTCCCTGTATCGGTTAATTTTGTACTCTATAGAGTAATATTTATCCTCATCTTCAACAAGATTTTTTTCTTTAACCTAGAGGTCAGATGTTTGTTTTGTTTTTTTGGTAGGCAGAGACCACTGATGAAATTGTTTAACTTACTTTGCATGAATTATTGTGGTTTTGAACTGCTTTCTTTGGGTATGTATTCGGATTCAAAGAAGTATCCATGATCAAGACTAATCTCATGATCCACTTCTTCAAGAATCTACATTCCATTCATTCTCTGGAGAAATTGGCATGGATAAACTATTATCATAGAAAACGGGCCTTATTGAAGATTCTAGATTAGGATAACAATTTTGTATTTGTTCTTAATCAATAATTCCTTAATATTCACTATTCACACACACACAAAAACAAACACAGCAATCACTATAACTTTTAGATTCCTACCAAATCATTGGAATAGCAATGGCATCAACACTTTTCTTTACCTAATTCTTATTCTTATCTCCTAGAAGACAGCCAAAGTACAGATAGTATATTTTCTGAAGATGCGACATAATTGCACACTGTTGTGATTTTGGCATAAATAAACCACAAAGAAAAAAACCACCAAAATCTGTTAATAAGATGATTTTGACAGTTTCTGAGCATGATGAAATGGTAAGATTGCAACAATGTAAAATCTGCCATATTCACCCAGAGAATGTACTGGTACCTTGCATAGTAATACACCACAGACATATTTCTGTAGGGGCACAAAAAAAACTAAGACGACTTTTATTAAATTTATTCTGATGCACTGAAATTCTTCCAAATCTAAACATTTGAATGGCTTTTCAGAATGTTTTCTAAAGTATCATTAATTTATTATTGTAGTGTGGTGTTATTTCTTAATTTCATTTTATTTTGCTCTGGGAGGGATTAGTGTTCCAGTGCCTATTTGTTTGCACCAGTGGCTTTGTAAAAGCAAATCAGTTCTTTAAGTGTAACCTTATTGACCAAATGTTGTTGGAGGACATTGTACCCACTCATTAGTGGAAGTCCTTCACAGAGAAAACAATCACTTAGAGTATTTTAGAAACTATATACATGATGAAAAAACTAGAAACCTAGATTTGAAATTTTTTCCTTTAAACTCTGTAAGAAAAATATATTACTTTGGCAAAAATCTGTTATTGATTAGTGCTATTAATTTACATCTAATTTCAAACTTTAAATTTTTAAATCAACACATTGTTTTAGGTTAACTTTTTTAAAACTATTATATGAATATTTTCAACATCACTTTTAAACTTAATGATTCTTCTTATATTAGATTGAATTTATTTATCATATGAAATTTTCAATTATTGTACATATAATCAAGTATAGTCTATTAATTTAAATCAAGGTTTTACTGTATTTACTACAAATCTCAAAATTTATGTAGTTAATAAAATTCCTTCATTGTAAATAGTAAAATAATATTATATGGTAACTTTGATGAAAAGAATTATGCAGACAAAGAAAATTAATATATTTGAAACAATGCTGTAAAGTAAAACAAAGTTTATCAAGTATAGTCAAATAACTGAATAAATAAAAATAATCATAAACATTTAAAATTGTGCATCAAACAATTTCATATGTACTATAACTAATTTTCTTAATAATACAATATAATTAACAGCTCTTAAAATCATTACCAAGTATAAACAACAGCATTTTCATAGACATAACTTTATTTCAGATGCCATTTATTTAAATTAAAACTGTAAAGATGAAAAGAAAACTGAAATATTTTACATTTTCTATAAAATGCAAAATAAAATATTTTTTGATTGATTGCAGTTCATGTATGTTTTAATCTAAAGATTTTTCAGGTTTATAATTTTTAATTATATTTAAGACTGTTCTTTTAGGTTGATTCTAAGTCAAGAAAACAAAGTACTAATCAACAGGAATAATGTTAAAATGAAACTTGTAAAATATTTTGCTCTAATTTTTTTTTATCTTATGAGCTAAACTATTCTTTACATGTTTAAAAGCATACTCGAAAAATTTTTTAATTTCTTTTTTCTATTTTTTGAATGAAATCCAATTTTTGTCCTTGTTTCAATACACAAATTAAATTTACTCTAATAAACCAAGTTTCAAAGTAATAAATCAAAAATTATATTGAGTGGTGCAAAAAATTTTTTTTGCACCACTCAATAGAATATTTATTCCTAAATCAGATTCAGTATAAAAATGTTGATTTTCTGTAAGAATTGTAACATAGCAGTAAACAAAAATTTTATGTTTTAAGAGCAAAAATTTGCTATTATGCAATTCAGACCAGCTTTCTGATTAGCATTAGATAAGGTTAGTTTATTAAGTTATAACAATGCAACACTTGGGCGATCTGCCTAGGGGATGCCTTCTGAAAGGCCTTTTTAAGGGTAACTGGCCCCTATTCAGGCGTTACAAATATGGAGAAAACCCGGAAAACTCCACGTAGTAAGCCTGTCCTGGCGAGGTGCGAACCAACAACTGAACTACCAGTGTTCAGGGAACTGAACTGCTTGGCATTAAATAAGAATTTGATCGAGTGTCATCAACAAACTTGTGACAAATTTCAGATATTTCAAATAAATTTTCTAACCTTAATGCAATTAATGTTATTCAATACAATGCTGGGCAAATATAGATTGGATCAACAACTTTACAGAAAATCAATGTTTCTTTTTGTTGCTGATTCTGATTAATCAGCAAGTGTTCTTTTGATTGGCACAAAACAAATTTTGACTATCCATTTGTTACTCAGAAACTCGGCTCGTAAGATGCTTTTTATTTGAAGAAGTCTTAAAAACTATTTGTACTACTTTCAAAATTACAAGTAACATGCCAAAAATTATTATAAGTTATATATCTAAAAACAATAATGTCATGGATGAAATTATTTAATTATTAGCTTATAATTTGTATTCTTAAACTTGAATGTTAAGATATCTATGTAAGCATGAATTTTGTCTCCTGAAAGACAGCAGAGCTGAAAGACATTAGGAAAAAAAGTAATTTTTCTGAAAAAGCAGTTTAATTTCATAATACAGGTAAGCCTCCTACAACGCAGTACCTTTACAACACGTTTTCACTCCAATGTGTTTGGAAAAATGTGGAAATTTTCTTACAATGCAGTACTTTTACAACGTGGTTTATGGCATTCAGAAACGAATTATCTTTCACATAACAGAAAACTCACAACGGATCACATGATACGAGCCGCAGTTTGGTGTACAGAGCTAAATGTCCTTGAAAACAGCTGTTTGTGGACGTTCACGTGTCGTTCCCATGAAAATTTCAGGGAAAGATCGATTTATAGGCAGATGTGCATCAGTTACCATAAACACTCAAATATATCACTAAATTTTCGATCATTTATACCAGGGGTGGCCAACAGTTTTTGTCTCCGGGCCGAATTGGAAAGAAAACTTTTTCCAAGGGCCAAACCAGAGGCTGCGCTAGGAAGATTTTGAGGTGGTGCGAGATCTCATTGTGGTGTCACCCCGTCGAGACTAAATTGTACATAGAGATTACAGATACATTTTTCACATTAATGTGCTTTATCAACACTCTACACTGTACTTAAGAGATTGTAATGGAGGATTAATTCTAAACGCAGAGTGAGTTGTTGACCCTTATTTTTTTTTAGGCGTCAAAAGTTTTCATCAAGCTATTTGGACTTCACTAGCTAATATTGAAAGATTGATCGCGGGCCACATAAATCCATCAGATGGGCCGGATCTTGCCCACAGGCCGTATGTTGGCCATACCTGATTTATACTCTTTCAATAGGCGTGGACCGCAAAAATGGTCCAAAATAAGTATAAACTTCTATTGGGTATACATTTTTAACATAGTGAAGAAAGTTTTTTCTTGCAATTTTTACTGTCCACAAAACTGCTTTAAAAAATTTTAGCCATAACAATGTCGAATGAAAAGAAAGGACCGTCGTTAGAAAGGAAATTTATATCTCTTCAAACAAAGATAGAAATTTTGGATCAAATTAAAAATCAAGAGCGGATAGCTGATATTGGTAGGCATTTTAATTTAAATGAGTCAACTATTTGGTCGATTAAGCAATCAGAAGAAAAGATTAGGAATTCAGTTGCATCCAGATCATCTATTCTTGCAAAAAATGTTGCTCGTCTGAGAGCACCTATAATGGAAAAAATGGAACAAGCGCTAATATTATGGGTAGAAGATATAAACAAGAAACGGTTGCCTTTAAATAAAAGTGCACTTAAACACAAAGCCTTAAAAATATTTGAATATTTCAAACAAATGGGACAGTCATCAGCTGATGAAACCAATGTTAAATTTGTGGCTAGCAACAGCTGGTTTGAAAAATTTAAAAAAACGCCATTCAAACACCAAGTTTTTCTCTTTTTAGAACCGAATCCCAGTTTTTATATTAAGCTGGTGTCTCCTATAATGCAATTTCCCACAACACGGTATTTTCAAGGAACGTATCTACCGCGTTGTAGGAGGCCTACCTGTACATATGACTTTTTTCCTATGGCAAAATGTTCTCATATCTATTCTTGATTGCAAGTTCATGATATAAATCAATAAAACACAATATATTCAATTGTAATNTGCACACTAATGAAATAAGCATTCTATGGGACTAAAATATTACATACATGAAGATGCAATGAATTTATAAAAATGAGCTTCTTTTTTCAATTCACTCACTAAATACTTCTTTACAAAATAAAGATCAATATTAATTACTGTAGATTATTTTTAAAAAATAATGTAATTAGTGTTGTATATATAAGGAGTGTAATTCTGATTTACAAGCACTTGATAAATGAAAATTGTATACAGTTTCCTTTTATCTCTCTCCCAACCCCTTAAGCCAATAACCCGAGATATCTCGGGCAAGTTACATAGCGTTACGAAAAACGCGGGCGTTTGGGACCTCAATTTTTTTTTGAATTTTTGGAATGTTTTTTAGGTCCCCAAATTTTTTCAAAATTTTTTGCTCGCGCGAAAAAAATTTATCGCGATTTTAATGAGCCTTTGATAAGGCTCGATTAAGGCTTAATTGCTTTTTAATGTTTTTTTAATGGGTTTTTTTTATCAAAATTAATTAATCGTTCTAAAGTTGTAGTGCACCGATTTTCCTTCGGTAAAGTTATTTAAAGCTGCTTTCTGATGTCAAAAANGAGAATGTCTCGGGAAATACGACACCAGCTGTGTCCAAGGTCATCCAGCTGTGTAAACAATGACTCATCGGTGTTATATTTCACAGAAAGACGAGACACAGGAAAATAAAATTTGAAGCTTTTTCTTCAAAATAAACGCATTTCTTTCGTTTTTTTCAGTTTTAAGTATTTTTTACGTTTAATTAAATTAATGATTATAAAAAATCAAAAATCTCAATGTCCTTAAGGGGAAATATTCAATTCCTTGAACACCAACCAATATTTATAAAACAAAACATTCTACACCAAATATAAGGGTGAAATTCCCATATGTTCCAATTAGATGGCTCACAGCTTCCAATTTCCATTTGCTTTATTTTATTTATGTTATATTTTCATTTGCACAACATAGCAATACTTATTCTAATGCAGTTGTACAATTCAGTGAATTTTACCTCTACACTATAGATCCTTCTGTTGGCAATTGCAATTTCATTAATTAGAAAACAATTTTATTTTATTCTATTTTAGTTGTTTTCTTATCTTTAAATATAAAAATAACTCTGATAACTGAAGTGTTTGCTTCTTTTATGTCATATTCACTTCTCTTGTTTCATATTAGTTCTTTCTGAAATTTTAATTTCAAATTTTTATATTCATAAATTTTACATGTGACATCCTGAAGAGTGCTGCTAGAAATTTTTTTGAAATAACATAGTTAACTGAGTTTGATTCATCAAAAGAGTCTGAAGTTCAAACAAAAGCATAATACCTAGGGCTCTATAATTACATGAAAATACAATTAAAACAGAAAACTAAAACTAAATTATAGAACAATTTTCAGAGCAATCAATAATAAGAACATCTAAGATATCAGCACTGCTTCTATTTAGAAATTAGTAGTTTCAAAAATTGTAACAAATTATCTAGTATCATTTTCATATAGTGTAAAGCTTAGCCATAACAGACATTAAATTGAGATAGAATCGAGATAGAATAATTAATTTTATAGTTTCCATTATTATTTTTTTTGTTTTCATGCAGTATATATCATCCCTTAGGCCTTATAGGAACATTAATTTTGTTACATTTTAAAAAAATGATTCACTCCTAATTGATGTGTTATTTTTATTGTTTTTAAAACTTTTCAAGAAATAACAAAACAGTGACAGAATCAAATACTGAGATAAAATGGCCAGCAAATGCAAGTAGGTATAAATTGTGATGAATGCTATGTCTATAATAAAATACACAAACCAAAATTTTATTAAATTATACAGTAAAACCTGGGATTAGCAGAGACTTGTACTTAATGGATAAAATGTTTGATTTCAGTATAACAACAAAATTATTAATTCATTTTTACTTTCATTAGAAACACTGCCTTTTAAGAACAATAGACAAAAATTTTCTATCCTTCTTATTCTCCAAAATTTTGTTAAGTACAAGTCCAATGGATTACTGTATTCCATAAGTATCAATTTAAAAAATATCATGCTTAGTTTCAGTGCAACTGTTTCAAAGAATGTCTTCATGTTCTTAAACTTGTCAAATGAACTTTTCACATTTTTATATAGCATTCTTACATTCCATTCATCAAGCATTGGTAGCACGATGTCAGAATTTCTCTCTTACACAATGGAAGAAACGCAGAAAATTTTGAAGAATAAAAACAACAGAAACAAAATTAATCAAAGGAATTGTGTACAAGGCCATTTTAAGCCCTTTTGAGATCCTCAGTCCAATTTCCTTAGAGAAATTATAAAAACACTACATTAACTTAAAAATGTAAGATGCAGTTTTTTTTTTAAATTTTAGTATCTCCGAAAACAGGATGCCTCTTAGATTCAATGTAGCATCATAAATAGCAACCTCTAGCAACCATCAATGTGACATCATAAATAGCAACCTCTACTGTCGTGTGTCTTATTTCTCTGTCAATACTTTAATAATTTTAATTTTATTCAATCAATATTCATAACAATTAATTCAGAAGAGCCTAACAGGAAGTAAAGAGGTTTCTGGTTTCAATACTATGAAAAACAGTGATATATAACTTACTTTACTTTGCAAATACAGAACATTTCTGTTGACATAAGTTTGTCTTAAGTTGTCTATTTAAAAAATACATGGATAAGCATGTAGAACTTAAGGAGTGTCTTAAATTTGAGTAAATATGATATAGACAAATATAAATATACTCACTCCAAAAAAACCATTTAATGCAGTAATATTTCTTTATTCTAATGTTTTTAATTGTCTTAATCTTCTCCAGGAAAAATAACGTTCTAAAAGAACAAACACCTAACAGTTTTTCTAGACATATTTGATTTACAGAATGCATTTGATGAAACAAATTTTGATTCTGACAGCTCATATTGTTAATGACTAATTCAATAAATAAATACATAAAATAAAATAAAATATAGTGGTGCCTTATACTTTTAACTTAATTCATTCCAGGAGGTCATTCAAACTCCAAATCGTTTAAAGTCCATATAAATTTTTCTCAAGTTTTCTTCTGCATCCTTTGTATTATTTTAACCTGGTTCCATAGAACAATTTGAAAAACAAAAGATTTTTCAACATTTCAATACAGCACAAATAAGTGAAGGATTTAAATTTTCAATAGAATCATCTCAGACAAGTTTTCAATTATTGCAAGAAGAATACAGTATGATACTTCCAAAGGCACTTCAGATGATGATGATTTCGAAAAAAAACTTGATAAATAGGAGAAATGCAGGCAAGTTTCTTGACTACACAGTTAAAGCAGGGATGCACAACCAGCGGCCCAGGGGCCACATACAGCCCACAGCTCTCTTTCAATGTTTATGTGGCCCGCAGACAGTACAGGCCAAATCCCTTCTTTTGAAGTTTCTAAGTACTGTATAGAACTTTTTCCTTTCACAAAGGTCATTAGCACCCAATTATTTTATGACTCTCTCTGAGGTGAGAAATGGGAGATTGAAGTTACTCTATTTCTAGCTAACACACTTTCTGGTTTAGATATCAAATATTTTAAGTCTAATACATAGTACTATAACAATTTTTAGAAGAATCAAATGGAATAAAATGATGTTAGAACATAATTTCTGATGCTATCAGGAAGTTTCTATTTTGGCAGGAAATTTTCAATTTTATGCTTCAGAAAACTTGCTCATTTGTCTAAATAGCATCAAATAACATAAAAATAAGTGAAAATAGCACTTAAAACCATTAAAACAACAATTTTTTAGCAGTTGTTTGCATTCTAGATTCTGATTGGTATAGTCAAATTTGAATCAATCTTTTCTGAAAAGACGCTTATTCATCAACCTAATGTCATTCAAACTAGAAAATACCAATCAGAGTTCAAAAAGGAATGTACAAAAGCTATAACAACCAATTATTTAAAAGTCTCTCCATAGACTAACAATAGGAAAAACTTTTTTTTGTGCCAAAATTTTTAATTATTACATTGGACCAAGAAAATTAATAGCTAGAATAGAGTCATACAACTAAAAGGAAGCTGACTGCACTAAAAAGTTTTGGATTTAATAATTATTTCAAACTGCATCAAGTCATAAACTTCCTGTGATTATCAACACTGCCTGCCATTAAAGTAATTAGACTCCTTGTGTCAACAAAGAGTCTAATTACTGTAAAATAGTCTGACTCCCTGGTCAGTAAACTTAATCCTAACCTGGCCCTTCTTCAGAAAAGGTTGTGCATCCCTGGTTAAAATGAAGAAAAATTTAATGACATTTTTGTAAAGATTGCAATACAATGGAGAATATGGGCAGGCTCAAAATAAAATCAGTATTTGGGGTGATTCAAAATTACTCAAAGAGCATTCAAGCCATTTGTTGTCTTGCATCAAGTCAAGTATGCATCTACTCATGCAAGTGTGGAGTGATTATTTTCTGCTCTAAAATTAATATTAAATGACCATCAATTGAAAATAAAAGATGATTTACTTTATGCTATCTTATTTTATAGAATGAATAATGAATAATAATGTGTTAATACTATAAATAATGAATAATAATAATAATACTATAAAATAAAGTTTATTTTATTTTTTTAAATTTTTCAAGTGTTTCTTTTCAAAAATTTTTCTTTATAGAATAGTGTGTGTATTTTAATGATGGAACAGAGCACAGAATGGAGCTTGAAGGAATAAAAACTTGATTTACTCCAAGTGCATGGTTGCTAATGCCATGCAATAATTTGATTTACTAATATCATTTTATGTTCCTTGATTCTCGTTGCTAATGACAACAAATAAAATATGCAGAAGCCTGGCACATTTACAAGGCTATATTGAAGGAATAGGCAATTAATTTCAAAGACATTTACATAATTCCGGAAGCACGAAAAGCACTGTTGCATAGCACTACTGAATAAGTTTTAATTATTATTATTTGTATATATTCATTTACCAATGTATTTTATCTTTATTTATTAATTTTATTTTATGTATTTTATTTATTGAATTATTTAGTCATTAACAAAATGAGCTTTCAAAATCAAAATTTGTTCCATCAAATATGTTCTAGAAAAATTGTTAGATGTTTGCTCTTTTATAATGTTATTCAGTTCGGACTCTCTCTGGTATAGCGATTTGAGGTTTTTGTTAATTGGCATGTTAATCTGTAACTGGCAACGAAGGTGCAAATGAATTATCCCTGGGAGAAGGGAGAAGTTTGGCAGTCGTTCGAAATGACTTTGGAAGAAGGGAAGGTCAATTATCGATGTGATGTTTAAAGTTGAGGTTAAAAGTCCTTCTGGGAACTGGAGAATGAAGGGAAATAATGATGAAAGAAGAAAAAATTATAATGTTTTAAGTTTTTAAAACTCTCAAAAGAGAGTTCAAATCCTCACATGTTGTGAACTGTAAACTTCCTATTTGAGAAGACTAGATATTATAATTGGTAATGTCTGTCTAACTTGCAGTAATTGCAGTATTAAGTACCTCATTTCATTCCAAATCTTTTCTTTAATTTCTAGTTGTTAAATTTTGACAAAATGATGTTCAACACTTCTACTGCCAAATTATGTTAATCAATTATGTAATAGTAGTCCTATAATTTTGTTAATTCTTTGGGTATTTCTGTTTATTGTCCTTACTACACATTTTTTGTAAAACAAAATTGTATAGTGATTATTTAAAAAACTGATGGATATTGTAAAATATTGGCAATATATTAAAGAATATCAGAGTTAAGTTGACAAAGTCTCTGATTCCAAGAGTACAGTATCTGATAAATTCAGATTTTACTGTACTGATATCACTAATTTTCAAATGAGATTATCTGAAAATATTATTATTAAATAATATAAAATTTATGTTTGTTTTTAGTTAAAAGAAAAACCACAATGATAATTATGATAACTGTATACAGTATTTCAATAAAATTATATTATGAAAAATAAATTTTAAAAATGCAATGAAGAAACTACTACTATTCTTTATTCTACAAATTATAAATGGCCACATCTAAAATGCTTTTTAAAAATTATTTTTTTATGGAGTTTTTAAATATAATTCTATTGTAATATTTTACATAATGGTGTATTGAGTTCACGGGTTGGATGTCACGCCAACTTATGTCAATCAAAACTTCCAAGAACGTCAGTCTATGAGGCGTTAAATATACTTGAAATTATTTTTAATTTACGAGCGCTTTCGACGTAAATAAGCACGTCGTCTTCAGGTAAAATTAAATTCGAATAAAGAATTNAACTAGCTTCAATTTAGACGTTAGATACGTGAAGAAAATCCGGAAAACTTCACGTGACCGGGCTGGTGAGGTAAGAACCCTCGACCATGTGTTTAATGATTATTCCTTTCTGTAAATTGAAATATGTTATTATGCCGCATGTTTTCAATTAATTCAATGTTATTTTTCAATAAATATCATTTGTAAATTTATATATATAAATATATATATTAAATTATTAAATTCAAAACTAATACTCAACAATAAAAATTTGGTTCTTAAAAACTGTTTTATGTGTAAAGGGTCTTACATGTAATACATTTGACTGCCTTCAACAATCCAATACCAGTGTTTTGTGTGGCCTCATGACATACATTGCATTTTTTGTAATTTAAAACAATTCTTTGTAGACCACGATAACTTTATATGTTATTTACAGCTGTATAATTTATGTATTTAAACTTTTCACATGCCAGTTTTGTTGCATAGGTATCAAGGATTGAACTTTTGCATCTCTTAGCATATAAAATAATAATATTTTATTTATTTGAAATTTCTTGATAATATTCTTATACACCAATTTGGTTTTCTTACAGAAAATCAAAATGGTAAGGTTGAAAGAGATTGACATCCTGTCATTCATTCATGTTTCTTGTCAATTAGTGAATGAATGAGAATATTCCTTTTCTGTATATTCCATATGGTATATACAAAATATACTGTATTATAATAAACAGTCTTCGTATACAGTCAATCTCCTAAATAACAATTTCTCTAACTATTGACAAACAGAAATTTCCAAGCCTGTATATATTCTGTGTATCTGAATAACAGCAGCCGTGTAGAATAATAAACACATCCAATCAACCTTAAAATGCAGTAAAAACTTTACTAATTCTAGAATGTTAGTATTTAAACTTACATTTGGCATTCCATTTTGTATTCTCCTTGAAGAATGTTGTTAAAAACGATAAAAAATATTCTAGTTAGTTAACCTTATTTAAAATTTTTATCACATTCATCTAAAAATTCATAAATGGAATGTAGAGGCTACCGGAGCTTGCAGGATCAACTCCTCTTGTTCCATCCTTTGTTTTTTGGAAGCTGGCTTCTTGAAAAACATGTCCAAGGTGGTCTGTTTCTCTCTCTTCTTCAACACATGTCGGAAATGACGGGCAAGGGTGTCATTGTAGAGAGCATTGATCCTGTTGGCCTCAGCTCTGTTTGGATAATAAGTGTTGGTAAACTCCTGAACTTCTCCCCATTCGACAAGGAAGTTTTTGTCAATTTTCACTCCTGATGATTTCTTGCTTTGTTTCAACTGAAATCACCTTTGTTTTTTTAGAAGCCATGATTTGCACAACACTTGAATAAATGTAAATACCCTGCACTGAGGTGATGTACGTAATAAACAAGGGAGCAAGCCGAATCCCAATGGGAGCTCTATACTTCAGATACACTAATAATATATTCTAATAATACTAATATATTATAAAAATAGCAGATTGTCGTTGGCAATGGAAAAAGAGTGAAAACATCATTTGCATTTGTTTGCCTCACGTAACTACTGAACGGAAGTCCATTGTTCACAGCCAGTCTGTTGCTTGAGTCACGTAACGGCCAAACAGAAAGTCTGTTGTTCGCAGCATCCGTTATTTGAGGCGTACATTATACGAGGCACCACTGTATAGCATTTATAATAATTTTAATCCAATTAATTCAAAGGATTTGGAAAATTTGAAAAAAAATGAGAGATTTCCACAGCAAAGAAAAATGTTTGTAAAACTTCAGAAGAATGTGAATTAGGATGGTTCAAGTTTAAAACATTTGAATTTTACACAGTCATCTGTAATTGGATGGTGGAGTAATATTTCTCACATAAACTGTACATGTGCAAGAAGATTCACTGCATAGACAGCAGAAACTGATTAAGATCATTTGAAAAAAATTAACACTTGACATCATGCAAACAAACAATAAAGTTTATAAAGCTGTAAGGAGCCGAGTCTAACCATTATCTTTTTATTTCCAAGATTTTATGTAGTTATCATTATCACTTAATTTGGGAATGTGTTTTGTTTAAAACATGAAAACTTACTTTTCCTGCACAAAATTCTAAAGTAATTATAAAACCTTATCATAACATGACTGACACTTGTGAAGCAAATGTCATCAATCTCAGGAGGGCATCTCGGATTAAGCAATCTCCTAGTGGCATTGAAGAAGTCTCTCTTTAATTCCTGTTACTGATTTTACAAAACTCAGGAAACCTTTTTGTAAAGACTGAAATGATTATTATAAAAAAACCGCAAAGAAAAAAAAAATATTGTTAGTATGTACTGTACTGTACATATGTAAATGAGATAGAGTGGCAAGTTCATTTCTGACATCACACCCAAGACAAATAAAAATCCCAATGAAACTAAAGACAGTGAGGTGAAGTTGCTTAGAGTAAGAAAGGTGATTTCTGAAGTGATTTCTATTGACAAAAAGGACAATGCACATCCAGCCATGCCATGTGATGTTGACATACTGCAGAGGTAAATAGAAGAGGCTTGTAGAATAGTGACACCAGATAGGCCTATGTTATGTTACTCATAATGCTACTCTCAGCTGTCTACATCTTTGTATTGCTGCTGAAGATTTATATGCTATAATGTGGACACAGTATATGCTATAATTCACATAAAATACATGACACTAGATACATTTTACAATAAGTATCTAGCCTGATATCTGGAATAAACAAGTTTTTGATCCTGTATTCATCAGCAATATCCACTAGATCAGCGATTCCCAACCTGTGGTACGCGATAGGTTGTTTAGGGGTACAGAAAAAAGTCAGTTATTATGGCAGAAAAAATAATATATTATGTATCACAAACTAATACCGTGTTTCCCCGAAAATAAGACATCCGCAGAAAATAAGACCTAGCCCAGATTTTGCTGAATTGCGAAATATAAGACCTCCCCCTAAAAGTAAGACCTAGCGAAGTTTTTTTTTAGTCGTAACGGTCATCGACAGATGGTTGAAAGTGGCGGTTGGCTTTTTGAAAGTACAGCCACTGATTGGTCAGCAGACAATCACGCCACATGGCATGATTTGCACAAGACTATGGCTTGGGAATCACAGATTTGCATAACGTTACGGCTGGTGATGGCTAATTGGTCGGCCGGGAATCACGCCACATGACATTTGCATAGTGCTACGGTTCAGTAAGCACTAATTGGTCATCGAGTCCGATGTTGACACTATAAAAAGGCGACAGTTCGACACCCCGGATATACGTCACTCTCGTCTAAGTTCGACTTGGAAATTTTTTTTTCAATAATAAATGTGAATTCTTCTTCCTGGAAAAAATAAGACATTCCCTGAAAATAAGACCTAGCGCATTTTTCAGAGCAAAAATTAATATAAGACACTGTCTTATTTTCGGGGAAACACGGTAGTATTAAAAAATTATTAGGTAAAAAATGTTCCTTGCAACAATCACAACTTTATTATGCATTTTTTTCATTTATTTTTTTTTCTTTAATTTAAAGTTACAATATGTAAAATTAACAATATGGGTACTCACTAAATTTCTTAAATGAGGGGTACAATCTATAGATATGACATGTCACGGGGTACGCTAATGAAAAAAGGTTGGGAACCACTGCACTAGATGGTGGACAACTATGGTAGGTTTTTTATCAGCAGCATATGCCAGCTCAGTCTCAGGTAGATGTGTCAGTGGTTAACAAAACAGTTTGACAACCAATGGACAAGACAGTTTCTAGATGCTTCTAGATCAAAAACCTGTTTACTTCAGATATCATGCTAGATACTTATTGTAAAATGTATTTAGTGTCATGTATTTTATGTGCATTGTAGCATATATTGTGTCCACTGATGCATTTATACATACTGTTTTGGAAAAGAGGTATCTCATTGGTTCATAAAATAAGCTCAAGCAATTGTGATTCATCCTGGCATAAATTTAACATAAAACTAATTCTCCACAAAAACTGACAAGGTAAATCAGAACCAGATTACAGTAGAGCATCGATTATCCGAAACAATTCGGGACTGGGGTTGTTCGGATAACCGATTATGTACGAAAAAATATATTAACCTATCCCATGTTGAAATTCATTCAAATCCTAGCACATCCTTAAGTACCCTCTCATGTCATGACAGTGCTGCTAGGTGAAACATGCACACCAACAAAAATAATATTGAAGAAGCCCAAGACATAGCCAAACATTACACTAGCAGAAATTTAAATTTGCAGACTGGAACACTTTCGGTTAACCAATGTTTTGGTTGATTAATATTCGGATAATTGATGCTCTACTGTACTTATAAACAAAAGAAAGACTGTTACAATCTACACCATCTAACTGTCACATCAAAAACTCCAGAAAATCCATTTGTCAATAGAAATCACCTTTCTTACTCTAAGCAGCTTCACCTCACTGTCTTTAGTTTCATTGGGATTTTTATTTGTCTTGGGTGTGATGTCAGAAATGAACTTGCCACTCTATCTCATTTACATATGTACAGTACAGTACATACTAACAATATTTTTTTTTTCTTTGCGGTTTTTTTATAATAATCATTTCAGTCTTTACAAAAAGGTTTCCTGATTTTTGTAAAATCAGTAACAGGAATTAAAGAGAGACTTCTTCAATGCCACTAGGAGATTGCTTAATCCTAGATGTCCTCCTGAGATTGATGACGTTTGCTTTACAAGTGTCAGTCATGTTATGATAAGGTTTTATAATTACTTTAGATAATTCATTTATACTCCATTATACTATAGCAAAATAAAATTAACTATTTTCGTATTAATTTATGCAATGCTGGATTTATCCTTTACAATCAAAAATTGTTTGTATGTTATGTTATATATTTTCTTTTATCTTTGCATAGAAGATAAGAGTTATTTATGTAATTTACTTAAATTCCTTTTTTGAATAAATTAATTTTATTGTAAATATTGCAGTGGAACCATTGCACCATATGCATATACTAGTGCAATGATGGAAAGATTTCTTTTGAATTTGCATTTCAATAAATATAAAGTGATGTATCAACACAACACAAAGAAAATCTCAGATGTCATGCCAACAAATGAGGGGCCTTTGCCCGAAACGCGTATTGGCCTATAGAAAATTCAGAATAAAGATGTAAAAATGCCTTGTGTCTATTAATACACCTATTCGTAAAGAAAAAAACAAATATAAAGTTAATACCTTGTATAAAAGATGTATAAAATAGCACTTATAGTAGAGAAATACATTTCACAAATCTAATAGTTTCTTATTTCCAGTGTTTAATATTGATATATGAACTATATATATACATGCTTTTTTGTTTCATCATCCTTTTAAGTATTTGAGCTAAACAGTCTGTAAACTTTTCTCTCTATCATTTCATAGGACAATCATTGGATCTAGATTCTTTTGGTTAGTATTTCTTTAATTTCCTTGATGTCATGCATTTAATATGTTGTTTCTATAAACCCAACTTTTTACCCATCACTAACTTCCAATCATTCCATCTTGTAGCTAATTCCAATCTCATCTTTAGTGAAATCTATTTCAACAAATAACACTCTGGGGACAGACATATCAGCATAACCATCTCATTTACACTAAGGAAATGACAATAATCAATTCAGTGTAGAGCTTCAAAGTGCTCTAAAGTGCTTTAAAGTATCTCCACTGCTAGATTCACCTTCTCCTGGCTAGCAACCAGTTGAAGGAACAATCTAAGCTTTCAAGTCTTATAAGGATAATAGCCAGATAGTTCATACAAATAATTTTTTGTTTATGCAATGAAATTTATACTTTAGTTAATCTGAATGTTTTTTATGTATATGCTAAAATTAACATTCTGACAAATTCTTTTTATGTTAAAAGTAAACAATCAACTTCTACAATCTATTTATTTTAATGGTATTTTACTGATTACTTTAGTATTGTTGTCAAGGAAGCCTAATGAGTACAGACAAAGCGAATCAGGTTTCCATTCGTCAGAACCCATTTTTGGAGGGTTGTCCCGAACGAGTCGAGACAGGTACGCCAACCGAGGCAGACCCAAAGGAAAGCCACCAACCCAGTTCCGGATTGGACCGCCTCGAATCTCGAAGTGGGATAAAAGGCAACTCAACCGAGCGAACTGGACAGAAAAAAACCAGGCTTTAGATTACATTGTCTGTAGAAATCGAGAAGTACTGCCATATATACTGTAAATAGTTAACTCAATCTGAGTTAAATGAGTTGCAAGGTGTTCTTTCTGACAGACCATAAATCTGGAAATCAGATGGAACAATCCTGAAATTTACTATGGTATTGCATCTTTTTCATCACAAATATAAATTTTTTTAAAAATAAGAAACATTATTTCAATTATATTTTACTTAAACACAATTTTTATCAGTTTTTGCCAAATTAAAATGCCTGCATTTTTAGCATTTTATTGTAACCTATATTTAAAAAAAACAAATTTTAATTAAATTGTAAAAAAAAAATATATATATATCACTTCTTAATTCGCATATAATTCTCAATGAAAAACATTACAAATCATATTGGATTCTGCGTACATCCACAGGATAAAATAACAGTAAATAAATTACCTGGCCATTCTCGCTCTGTTCTAACGATTCCACAGACATGCAATGACTTTCATTGCTTTCGTTTCCAGTTTCGACTCCAGAATCATATCCAGACATTTTTATTTTCTATTATCTTAACTTATTAGATCATTTTAAGAAACAACTTTTACTTAAAAATAACTTTTAACTAAATATTTACTGTTTACATCTCCAAGCGAACAGATGTCATAAACTATCAACTGTGAACGATGACAAACAGCGCCACCTCATTTTCGTCAGACGATTTAGTTTATGGAATTATAAAAAAAGTAAATTTCATTTTTAATATGATTCTTAATTTTTTAAATAAAATAACAAAATTAACGTCAATTTGTTTATAAATTAAAAACGAAAAAAAAAATAGTATTGCTGCTAAAATAATAGCGATGGCCTGCAGCGGGAATGACCTTTTTCGAGTTCGAGTGCCAAGTAGTGAGCGTAATTATCTTTAAAAATGTTTACGCGTAACGGGGTTTTATATTTGGAATAACGGGTATTTTAAAAAATGAAACGAATATCCTTATTTAATTGTAGTAAATGTAAAGAAACTGATTGAAAAAAGACGGGTGATAAGCCGAAATTGTATGATATCTTACTTTACGTGCCGGATGATTTCTACCAATGTGTCAATTTGGTCACGTGTGTCGTAGATTCGTCATCCCTAGTGTTGAGTGAACAACTTCGGTTATAAAATTATTTTCTGGCCTCAGGCCCGTCTTTGGTATGTGCGCGAGGCCCTAGGCCAAGAAAAGCTTGGAGGCCCCCTTAATTAAGAAATTCGTAATGAAGGATTAACGTTCATTAATTTTTTCAATTAGTTTTCTCTACTAAACATATTGTTATATTCATGTTTAATAAAATTTATCAAACATATCTCTTGATCTATACTAATATTATAAAGAGGTAATGTTTGTATGTAAGTAAGTTTGGATGCAGCAGGTAATCTCCAAAACTACTCATCCGATTTCAAAAATTTTTTCACCAATATTTAGAATGTAACTTCAGGGTGGACATAGGCTGTATATTATTCCATTAAACATGGGGGATGGACAGTTCTTTACGGTAAGCCTTACGGGGAAGGCTTACTGTGAAGAACTTCACTTCTATTATACTATTTTAGATGCGGTTTTTTGCATTTTTGATTGCATTTTAATAGGGTACGTCAACAGAATGTACACAAAGAAGGGATTTTTCGATATTCCCCCCGGGGGGAGAGGGACAGGATTAAGGCTTACTGTGAAGAACTTCACTTCTATTATACTATTTTAGATGCGATTTTTTGCGTTTTTGATTGCATTTTAATAGAGTACGTCAACACAATGTATACTAACAAGTAAGAAGGAATTTTTCGATATTTTCCCCGCGGGGGAGAAGGACAAGATTAAGGTTTACTGTGAAAAACTTGGCTTCTATTATACTATTTTAGATGCGGGTTTTTGCGCTTTTGATTGCGTTTTAATAGGGTACGTCAAGAGAATGTACACTAAGAAAAAATTTTTCGAAAAATTTTCCCCCACGGGGGAAGTGTTATACATTTATAATAGATACATTTTGAGCCACAACAAGGCGTGGCGGGGTCTGCTAGTTGTTTATAATTTTATTACTTGTTGCTCTATTCAATTTCGGCTCAACAGTGGCCAAGTGGTCTTCGTTCTTTGAACACTGGGAGTTCGGTCGTGGGTTCACGCCTCGCTCGGACGTGCTGGCCACGTGGAGTTTTCCGGGTTTTCTCCACGTCTATAACGCCTAAATAGGAACCAGTTTCCTTAAAAAGACCTCCCGGAAGGCATCGCCCAAGTGTTGCGTTGCCGTAACTAAAACAAAACACACCTCTATTCAATTTTGTATATTTTCGAGGTTTCGAATGTTAGGAGACCCTTGGGCCGAACCCTTGGTAGGCCCACACCTAAAGACGGGACTGTATGTCAAATTTACCCCTTAAAATCCGAAAATACTCATGCTTTAAAACTAAAGCTGGCAGCAAAATAGGTTTTCAGTAAAGTTTTCGTTTATTAAACTGATCAATGGGAAGATGAAAGTTGTAAAATACTAGTCATGCATGTTTTGGAGACACTTCTATCCAAAGACATGCACTTTCTGCGACATTTCAAAAATTCGTATTAATTAAGGCTTTCTCTTACGATGTAAACAAAGGTTGCTTAACTTTTCCGGCAACATTTAAAACTGCGCGTGAGGCCATCTGTTATTATATTTTATTAATAAACGTTTTATAATTTTAATTATCGTCAAATAGCAAAAAGCTTAATTTTGATGTTGTTTTATAGAAAATTGTAAATGCTAATAACGAGTAAAATCATCGTTAACTCCGATCCCACTAGATATTTACACACGACCTCTATCTCCTCACCCCTTCAATCTTTAACCATCAAAATTTAATAGCTTCAAAAACACAATATACAAACTCCCCTGCAAATTTCAGAAATTTCCGTCAAAAAGCATAGGAGTTAATATCAAAAGTAACTTGTTACCAGAGCCTCTTTGGTCATCGGCCGTTGCGACCGATGTTACCGCTTCCCGGGACATGGACCCAGAGGTTGGATTTTGGGAAGCGTGTTCGGTTTGTGAACGGTATTGTTTATAATGCACGTGAATGGAATCGTTGGTGATTGGATGCGACGAACGTATCGTTGTTTGAACTGAGTGTTTCAGCGTGAGGTATGTTGTTGTTTCTGTGCGTGAATGTGAATTACTAAACTAATGTAAGTACAACAAGAGGAAAAAGTAAATAAAAACCTCTTGCCTTCTTACATCTAGGTTAGTAAATTAAATTTAAGGTTTTAGTTTAAATGTTAGTATGACAAATGGAAAAAATAAATAAAAAAATCTCTTGCCTTCTTATCCTACGTTAGTAAATGAAACTAAAACCTTAAATTTAAATGTAACTTCAGAAATAGCAAAGGAAAAAGTCGTTCACATGCGTTTTCTTGCGAAGCGACGCTTTTTCCTTTGCATCCTTGCCCATACCGAACGAGAGGATCCCACTCGTTGGAAAAGGGAAGAATGATCGAAACATTCCTCCCCTCCCAGTGCGGCAAAGATGATGTCGTCAACATGGAGACATTTCACTTTTCGGAACACGTCCGAATGGCGAAATGCCTCCTCTCCGTTCAACGGGGAACAGAGAATGCTGTTGACATACGTTTTCCTGAAGGCGATCCCGTGAAGGAAGAACCCCTTCCGCGATCGATGGAAGAGAGTTCCTCTCCCCGCTCAAAGGAGGAAAAGGCCCTCTCTTCATCGATTGCGGAAGGAGAACGCCCTTCACACTTCTTTGTCTTCTTGGGCCGCAGCCAACGCCAGAACCGCCAGCTCTTCATTCTGTAAAGAAACAAAAAAATATATATATTAAACTAATTAATGGGATTCTGATATACTTAATGCAGAAAAAGTTCGAGATTATACTCACGACGGATTGGAATTCGGATAGCTCGCATTAGATCCTACCAGAAATTGCTAAAACGTTCGAACTGCGTTTGCAGTAGAGACGACCGACCCAGAACGAAGAAACTCTCTTACGTGTAACTTGTATTTGTACGACAGAAAATTAAACGTAGCCATGCGGAAAAGGCTCGATCTCGAGCCCAAGTCGTAACAAGTGTTTCGTTCTAGAGCAATTTACATAAACATAACGCAACGACGGCATTTAAAAGAGTTTCGTGCAAAGAAATTCCGAACGATTCGATGAAAACACAACACAAATGTACGAAGAAGCGAAACGTCCCCACACCAAACTCGGGATACGAAGGTTTTTATATCGCTTTTGTTTTCGACATTGTTGCACATAAAAAACACGTAGTTAATCAACAACTAACTTTATTCCTTCTCGATACAACCGACTGGGGTGACGACTACCCAAGAACTCTCCCCGACTCCCGAAAGGTATGTGGGGAATGTTCACCCCTGACCCGACACCCAGATCAAGTTACTACAGATAAGTCACAACGTTACAACAGATCTTCCTCCTCTAAAATGAAGTCTCGGAGATGTGCCGGTAGTGTCCGTGTTCTAGAGCTCCTTCTAACCGGTGGTGCTTTGTCCTGATGTTGATTATTCTGGGGAGCTGGATGTTGGTTGTTTTGACAAACTGGATGTTGCTTGTTCTGGAGTGGTTGTTCTCTTCGAGCTATCAGTTGATCAATATGTCTTCTTTCTATAGTTCCTTCTGGTGAGGCTATCATGTATGTATATGGTCCGGTCTTCTTTGTCACCTTACCTGGTTTCCACTTCTTAGCGTCTCTATAACATCTGTAATTGATGTTGTCTCCTATTTGGAATTCTCGTATTCTTGTTTCCTCTTTTCTCTCCTTATATAGGTGTGGATTTAATCGATCATAGACGGTACGTAGTCTTCTTCCCATCAACAGTTCTGCTGCCGTTTTTCCTGTAGTGCTACTAGGTGTTGTGCGTAAGCTAAACAAAAGTCTGGGGAGCAACACCTCACTTTTTTCTTGGCTGTGATGTAATTTTTCGATTCTCTTCTTTATAGTTTGCACTTGTCTCTCTACTTGTCCGTTGGAAGAGGGATGATATGGAGGGGTAAATATGTGCTGTATCCCATTTTTTCGTATAAATTCTTCCATTTCTTGGGATTTAAAGCTTTGATGAT
>NW_019385979.1:0-2842 GCF_000671375.1 Centruroides sculpturatus | reverse complement strand
GATGACGAGAAAAGGAGGTCCGTCGTCGCTGTCCGTGAACACGGTCCATCATCACCGTTCATGATCGGGGAAACCCCGTGCCGATCCTCATCGCCGCCGTCCGTTCCTCAAGACAACTTGTCCGATCCGGTTAGAAAACGTCCGACCGTCCGATCCGAAATCGTAGAGGTATGATACCCATTAATGTACACTCTCTCTCGGCGCGTTTCCCTCCACTCCCGCGTGTCCGCTCGAGATAAGCTCAATGTATTTATGTTAGTTATGTTACAGTCTCAATAAATGTTGTTTTGTTGTTAAAAGTCGTCTTTATTTCGAGTATCGCTCACACTTTACCGACGACCCCTCTCACCTCCTCCACTCGACCTGACAAAAGAATCCCGACTTTACGGGATAGAAAAAGCATTTTCTAAGCCATCCACTGACCAGTGGGCAGTTCTCACCGAACTGTTGCCTATCAAAAAGAGGTACGACCTCGTCCTACCTCAGGCTACCCACAATTCGGATGCGACTGAATTCCTAATCTTTTCTTCCTATTGCTTAATCGACCGAATAGTTGATTCATTTAAATTAAAATGCCTACCAATATCAGCTATCCGTTCTTGATTTTTAATTCGAGCCAAAATTTCTATTTTTGTTTGAAGAGATATATTAATAAATTTCCTTTCTAACGACGGTGCTTTCTTTTCATTCGACATTGTTATGGCTAAAATTTTTTAAAGCAGTTTTGTGGACAGTAAAAATCGCAAAAAAATAACTTCCCTTCACTATGTTGTTAAAAATATACACCCAATAGAAGTTTATACTGTATTTTGGACCATTTTTGCGGTCCCCACCTATTGGAAGAGTATAAATTATCGAAAATTCAGTGATATATTTGAGTGCTTATGGTAACTGATGCACATCTGTCTAGAAGCCGGTCTTTCCCTGAAACTTTCATGGGAATAACACGTCAACATCGACAAACAGCTGTTTTCGAGGACATTTAGCTCTGTACACCGAACTGTGGCGCGTATTAAGTGATCCGTTGAGATTTTTCTGTTATGTGAAAGATAATTCGTTTCTATTGATAAATACCATAAACCGCGTTGTAAGAAAATTTCCGCATTTTTCCAACCGTGTTGGAGCGAAAACGCGTTGTAAAGGTACCGCGTTGTAGGAGGCCTACCTGTATATATATTATTCTATTCAAAAATTAAAGTTTATGCATTTTTTTTTTCTTACATAAATGCATTGAGATTTTATATTATAGTTTAAAATTAATATAAATCACCTCAGTAACCTTAGTTTTATTTCCAGTAACAGCTTGGCTGTCCTCCTTCAGGTCAGGTCCATTTAGAATGTTCATTCTATCACATTCTACATTCGACTTGAATTCAAACTTCAAATATTTTTCCAATTTAAAAAATTTTAATTTACTACTAATGTATTCTATTTAATTTTATTTTGAAAATATTTGTCATTTTTTAAGATATTACTGGAAATAAAACTAAGGTTATTGAGGTGATTTATATCTAGACTTTTCTAGTTTGGATTTGTCTAAGTTTTAAAATTAATATTTAAATTTTCTGAAAACTATAATATAATCCAGTGTTTTCACTCTTTCAACTTCAGGTGTAACATACCAGGCAGGCTCCTTGCATGGGTCAAAGTTTGGTCCAAAATTGAGAGAATCTGCCACCATAAGATGTACTTGTATATCATCCCATGAAGGTATGATCCTTTCTATGAAGCTGCCAATAAAATACATCCATAAATTGAGTATTTCCTTTTGAGATACTCTTCTGATAGGTTAACAACTGTAGCATTAATCTCTGTCAATAAAACCTGATCCAAAATATATACACNTTTTCGGAACACGTCCGAATGGCGAAATGCCTCCTCTCCGTTCAACGGGGAACAGAGAATGCTGTTGACATACGTTTTCCTGAAGGCGATCCCGTGAAGGAAGAACCCCTTCCGCGATCGATGGAAGAGAGTTCCTCTCCCCGCTCAAAGGAGGAAAAGGCCCTCTCTTCATCGATTGCGGAAGGAGAACGCCCTTCACACTTCTTTGTCTTCTTGGGCCGCAGCCAACGCCAGAACCGCCAGCTCTTCATTCTGTAAAGAAACAAAAAAATATATATATTAAACTAATTAATGGGATTCTGATATACTTAATGCAGAAAAAGTTCGAGATTATACTCACGACGGATTGGAATTCGGATAGCTCGCATTAGATCCTACCAGAAATTGCTAAAACGTTCGAACTGCGTTTGCAGTAGAGACGACCGACCCAGAACGAAGAAACTCTCTTACGTGTAACTTGTATTTGTACGACAGAAAATTAAACGTAGCCATGCGGAAAAGGCTCGATCTCGAGCCCAAGTCGTAACAAGTGTTTCGTTCTAGAGCAATTTACATAAACATAACGCAACGACGGCATTTAAAAGAGTTTCGTGCAAAGAAATTCCGAACGATTCGATGAAAACACAACACAAATGTACGAAGAAGCGAAACGTCCCCACACCAAACTCGGGATACGAAGGTTTTTATATCGCTTTTGTTTTCGACATTGTTGCACATAAAAAACACGTAGTTAATCAACAACTAACTTTATTCCTTCTCGATACAACCGACTGGGGTGACGACTACCCAAGAACTCTCCCCGACTCCCGAAAGGTATGTGGGGAATGTTCACCCCTGACCCGACACCCAGATCAAGTTACTACAGATAAGTCACAACGTTACAACAGATCTTCCTCCTCTAAAATGAAGTCTCGGAGATGTGCCGGTAGTGTCCGTGTTCTAGAGCTCCTTCTAACCGGTGGTGCTTTGTCCTGATGTTGATTATTCTGGGGAGCTG
>NW_019385978.1:116714-117310 GCF_000671375.1 Centruroides sculpturatus | reverse complement strand
CCCAGGTGTGAAATTTGATACTTTCTAGATAAACTTATTATTGTTCACGAGTTAGGTCAGGCGGTAGGTTAATAAACACGGCTGAATCTCACATATAACAGAAACAGAATCACTTAAAAATGATCTGGTACAAATTCTGAATCAGTTAAGAATATTTATAAAGAATTATCCAGAATGCAACAAAAGCTGTTGTTCATAAAAAAAAGCTTATTGTTGTAATACAAATTATTTATTTATAATTGCATATCAAATAGTTTATTACAAAATCATTAATTTTATTTATATACAGTAGAGCGTTGTTTATCCGAATCAATTGGGGACTCAGGTTGTTCGGATAACCAATTATGTATGGAAAAATATATTAATTTATCCCGTGTTGAAATTTTTCTCCGTTGTGTGTTGCTTCGTGTTGAATTTTCGTCGATGTTAAGCCTAACGAAGATTATTGTATCGTCAAAAATTATTTTTTTATTTTGTACAAACAAAATAAATATATTGAAAAATATAAAAACAATAAAAAATTATACTTCAGAAGTTAATTTAGTATCAAAAACGTAAAATATTTGAGTAGCCCAAGACATAGCCAAAGATTGCAG